>NC_080182.1:33355817-33619069 GCF_950295315.1 Erinaceus europaeus | reverse complement strand
CCCTGCCCCACTCTCCATGGGGCTCCCTGGGTGCTGTGCATAGTGCTGAGAGAGGAGAAACCCCACAGCCCTGCCCACCCTCCATGGGGCTCCCAGGGTGCTGTGCATGGTGCTAAGAATGGAGAGACCCCACAGCCCTGCCCACCCTCCATGGGGCTCCCTGGGTGCTGTGCATGGTGCTGAGAGAGGAGAGACCCCACAGCCCTACCCACCCTCCATGGGGCTCCCTGGGTGCTGTGCATGGTGCTGAGAGAGGAGACACCCCACAGCCCTGCCCACCCTCCATGGGGCTCCCTGGGTGCTGTGCATGGTGCTGAGAGAGGAGAGAACCCACAGCCCTGCCCCACTCTCCATGGGGCTCCCAGGGTGCTGTGCATGGTGCTGAGAGAGGAGAAACCCCACAGCCCTGCCCACCCTCCATGGGGCTCCCAGGGTGTTGTGCATGGTGCTAAGAATGGAGAGACCCCACAGCCCTACCCACCCTCCATGGGGCTCCCTGGGTGCTGTGCATGGTGCTGAGAGAGGAGAGACCCCACAGCCCTGCCCACCCTCCATGGGGCTCCCTGGGTGCTGTGCATGGTGCTAAGAATGGAGAGACCCCACAGCCCTACCCACCCTCCATGGGGCTCCCTGGGTGCTGTGCATGGTGCTGAGAGAGGAGAGACCCCACAGCCCTACCCACCCTCCATGGGGCTCCCTGGGTGCTGTGCATGGTGCTGAGAGAGGAGACACCCCACAGCCCTGCCCACCCTCCATGGGGCTCCCTGGGTGCTGTGCATGGTGCTGAGAGAGGAGAGAACCCACAGCCCTGCCCCACTCTCCATGGGGCTCCCAGGGTGCTGTGCATGGTGCTGAGAGAGGAGAAACCCCACAGCCCTGCCCACCCTCCATGGGGCTCCCAGGGTATTGTGCATGGTGCTAAGAATGGAGAGACCCCACAGCCCTACCCACCCTCCATGGGGCTCCCTGGGTGCTGTGCATGGTGCTGAGAGAGGAGAGACCCCACAGCCCTGCCCACCCTCCATGGGGCTCCCTGGGTGCTGTGCATGGTGCTGAGAGAGGAGAGACCCCACAGCCCTGCCCACCTCCATGGGGCTCCCTGGGTGCTGTGCATGGTGCTGAGAGAGGAGACACCCCACAGCCCTGCTCACCCTCCATGGGGCTCCCTGGGTGCTGAGCATGGTGCTCTTGTGCAGTGCCTAGTCTTGAACCCAGGACCTTGATCTTGATCAGCACAAGCTTGCCCATGCCCATAATGTTGCTAGATGTCTAGGTGATTTCTCCTGCTCTGACGAGCTTGCCGCTGCCTTCCTTTGTGGTGACGTCTGTGAGGCATCAGGCCCCCTTTATGCCCCCTCACTCCTGGATGTTCCTGCTGCTGTCTTCAGGCTCTGACCCTTGGCAGGTCTCACTGGGGGCCCTGAGCCTCTTCCTGCTGGTGATAGTTCTCTCTAGACGCTGGCTGACACCAAAGAAGGGAGGCGGGTCGGGAACAGAGGGAGGGGACAGGTCTCAGTCTGTGTCACTGCCGATGCAGACATGCTCCTGTGTTCCTGAGAGTCAGGACCCCCACCAGAGACCCCACCCCAGGTGTCTCCAGTGGTATCTGCTCTCCATTCAGAGGGGGGTGGGGAGGGTGGGGCGGGGCAGTGGCTGGGCTCCGAGCCCTTCCCTCAGGTTGCAGTAGACCTTCTGAGATCTCTGCTTCCACGTCAATTCCTGGGTTCCGGGGGGCAGGTGGGATGTCCTCCCCCCACCATGTCCCTGTCTTCTCAGAGCCTCCCGCGGGGGCTGGGGGCTCTGTGGCCGCATGACCCAGGCCCTCAGTGACCTCCTGTGTCTGTCCTCTTTCAGACTGTCTCTTCAAGCTGTGTCCCATGAACCGCTACTCGGCTCAGAAGCAGTTCTGGAAGGCCGCGAAGCCAGGCGCCAACAGCACCACTGATGCAGTCCTGCTCAACAAGCTCCATGTACGTGGGGTGTGGGGGGGACACTGCCCTGGGGTGGGGGGTAGGAGGCGCAGCCTACATAGGGGTGTGGGGGGGGGCTACTATCCTGGGGGTGGGGGACGAGGGTGCAGCCCCAGTCCTCGGGGACCCAGTTTTCGTAGGGGTGTGTGGGGGACACTGCCGTGGGGGGTGGGAGCTCGGTCACAGTCTACATAGGGGTATGTGGGGGGACACTGTCCTAGGGGGTAGAGGACGAGGGCGCAGAGGGGCATGTGGGGGGCACTGCCCTGGGGGTGGTGAGGGCGCAGCCTACATAGGGGTGTTTGTGGGGGGACACTGCCCTGGGGGGTGGGGGCGAGGTCATCACAGTCTACATAGGGGTGTGTGGGGGGGGCACTGCCCTGGGGGGGCGAGGGTGCAGCCTACGTAGGGGTGTTTGTGGGGGACACTGCCCTGGGGGGTGGGGGCAAGGACACAGCGCCATCCATGTACATAGGGGTGTGTGTGGGGGCCACTGCACTGCCCTGGGGGTGGTGAGGGCGCAGCCTACATAGGGGTGTGGGGGGGACACTGCCCTGGGGGGTAGGGGACGAGGGTGGAGCCCGTGTCCTCAGGGACCCAGTTCCCACACAATCTCTGACAGAGACGGGGCTGCTTCCGAGGAGAGATGAGGAGCCTCTCCATGTGTCTCTGGACGCAGCTGTGAATGTGCATTCTGGGTGTGAACTGCTGGGGTTCGAGCCGCCCCTCTGCTGCCTGTCCTAGTGCTGCTCACGCACTAGGGGCCTTTGCGGGTGCCATCATCACCCACAAAGACAGAGCTCCTGGTGTCACCAGCTTGCACCCTCCGGGGGTGACAGTCCTGCTCTGTGCACCGGGGGAGTGGCGCCCCGGGCTCTGGCAGGTGGGGGGTGATGTGATGCGATTGGGAGCCCTCAGTCTGTGCTCCCGGGTGGGGAAGTGAATGCCAGCTGCTCAGGGGTGCCCTGAGGTCTGCCCTGGGAATGGTGCTGTGTGCTTGGTCTGTCTTGTGGGATGAACACAGGGCTTCTCATTGAGTGCCTCCTTGACCATACTTTTAAGAAACTTAATTGAAATTAAATTAATTTGATTTATTTATGATAAAGACAGAAATTGAGACCGAAGGGCAGATTGATTAGGAGGGAGAGACACCTGCAGACCTGCTTCACCGCTCATGAAACTTCCCCTGTGCAGGTGGGAAACAGGGGCTTAAACCTGGGTCCTTGTGCACTGCAGCTTGTTCACTCTACCAGCAGTTCGACCACCTGTCCCCACCCCCTGGCCCAGCTTTTTATTCTGTGCTTTTCTTTATTCCTTCTTTCTACTTTTTAAATTAGATAGAGAGGAGAAACAGAGAGGATTGAAAGAGAGAGACCTGTAGACCCGCTTCACCGCTCATGAAGCATCCTCTATGCAGGTACAGGATGGAGGCTCAAACCTGGTTCCTTGTGGTCAGTAATATGTGCACTTAACTGGGTGTGCCACTGCCTAGTCTCCTGTTCTGTGCTTTTTTGAGGGAAAAAAGGTGAGTGGGAGAATGAGAAAGAGGGAAGCTCCATCCTTGGAGCTTCCTCAGTGCCTTTGAGGTCTGTCCATGTGGTGCCAGGTCAGCATGGCCACAGGTTTCTGGGAGAGGAGCTGGAGGCAAGGGTGCTGTCTGAGAGGGGCCAGCACCTACGTGGGAGTGATGACTGGCTGGGGCTCCCTTAGCCCCCCTTGTGCAACCTGGGCTGTGCCTGTCACGTATTCACTCATTTATTTCCTTGGTACTGGGAACTTCACGCATGGGGGAGTCCAATGTCCACTTACGGCAGCCAGGTGGGATTTTTTTTTCATTCCTCTCAGTTCAGATAGAGGCAGAGAAATGGAAAGATACCAGGACACTGCTCTGCCATCTAGGGAGCTTCCTCCGATGCTGTGGTGCTCCTATGTGGTGCAAGGGATGGGACCCAGGGCATTGTGCACACTAGACTGGTGACTGTGTGTAAACGATCTCCCAGCCCTCTGAATACTACTTTTTGTCCCAATCTTTTCTTCTGATCCTTTTTCCCTGTAAAAGATGGGGGGGGAGCAGTTGAGGGCTGGGGGAACAGTGTAATGGTTATGGAAAGAGACTCTCATGCCAGGTTCAATCCCCAGCACTACTATCAGCCAGACTAGAGTCCTGCTCTCATCTCACTCTCTGTAGCTCCCTCATTAAAATAAAACAAATAAAAAAATTTTAAAGAAAGATACAAAGAGTGAAATCTAATCTTACATCTAGCAAAAGTAGGACTAAGCCTTTAGGAAAGAACATGTGAGATGCCAACCGGAATTCTCTGGACAGACGACCCCACTGTGTGTCCTGGAGCCCCGCCTCCTCAGAGCCCCACCCCACTAGGGAGAGAGAGAGAGAGAGAGAGAGAGAGAGAGGCTGGGAGTTTGGATCCACCTGTCAACGCCCATGCTCCTCAGGGAAGCAATTACAGAAGCCAGACCTTCCACCTTCTGCAACCCACAACGACCCTGGGTCCATGCTCCCAGAGGGATAAGGAATAGGAAAGCTATCAGGAGAGGGGATGGGATACGGAGTTCTGGTGGTGGGGATTGTACCCCTCTTATCCTATGATCTTGTCAGTGTTTCCATTTTATAAATGAATATATTAAAATAAAAAAGATAAGAGGCAAAAAAAAGATAAGGGAAAACACTAAAAATAACATTTCTAGCTAAACTGAGAAATGTTACACATGTATAAACTATAATATTTTACTACTGACTATAAATCATTGATCCCCCAGTAAAGAAATAAAAAAAAAAAAATACATGTGAGACTGTGGTTCTGCAGAAGACTCTTATGCCCGAGGCTCTGAGGTCCCAGGTTCTGTCCCTGTCAGCACCATCTGCTTGAGCTGAGCAGGGCTCTCTGGTCTCTACCAATAACAACCTCATTAAAAAAAAATTTTTTTATTTTACCTTCTCTCTGGGATTATTAACAAGTTGGTTATAAATCACCTCGTAACCAATGTTACTATTTTTAAAAAGGCAGCCCTATCAGATGCCACATGGCAATGTGCACATTTTCAGAATAAAGATGCAGAATTAATTCAGTGGTTTTCATTGACTAGTGTTTTGTTTTATCACCTTTTGTTTGTCTTCTCAGGACTTTCTTTTACCAGCAATATCTTCAACATAGTAGTAAAGTACATTTGAACCCTGGGCCAGTAAAATAGCTCATGTGGATAGTGTCCAAGTGTGTAAATATGGGTGACCCGGGTTCAAGCCTAGCTTCCACTGCATTAAAGGAAGCTTCAGTGCTGTGGTCCCTCTCTCTGTCATGATTTATGAAGGTGCAGCTGAATCCTTGCTTACTCATAAGGATTATTTATACATACAAAGAACTCCCACCATCTACAACCCATAAAGAATTTTGGTCCATACTCCTGTAGGAGAAGATGACCAGAGGGCTCAACTCCAATTCCACCAGGGCCTAAACTACTTGTCAGCAGAAATCTTGGTGTTTTTTTTTTAATTTTTAATAATCTTTATTGATTTGATAGAGACAGCCAGAAATTAAGAGGGAAGGGGGGTAATAGAGAGCGTGAAATGACTCCCCTGAAGGTGGGGATCCTTACACCGGTGCTTAAGCTTTATGCCATGTACCTGGCATACCCGCTGCGCCACTGCCCAGCCCCTGGAATCTTGTTTTTATGCCATTACTGAAACAGAAACAACTCTGGAAAACACCAGAGGAGTTAAGGAACTGTTTCTCTTATATAAAGAGAAGAGGAGTAATGGAAGGATACTTGGAAGTAGTAATAGCTATAGGTGTGACTTAGAAAGTAAGTGAAGACAGGACCATCAAAAATGGGCAATATATATAATTATAGACATAAAGTCAGCATACATCTGTGACCATTGAGAACTATTGCCATTTACAGTGGAGGATGCGGACACAACACTGGTGGTGGGAACAGTGTGGAATCATACCTTTATTTGTTTATGATTTTGTAGACCAATATTAAGTCAGTCATAAAATAGTGATGCTGTTGGTAGTAATAAAAAGTTTGTCATCTTTCCATGATAGACATCTGCGCACCACTCCCACCATCAGCTGAAGTCCTTGTCCATTGTCCTGCATTGGGTCCCAAGGTCCACGCAACCACCCACATTCCTCTGCCTTCCAACCCCAGAGCTCTTGGCCCTGCTGCAGCTCGAGGTCATGCCATTATTATTATTATTATTAAATGATTATATGATGGCATTTTTGTAATGCGAATTTTACCCAAAAAGTTACGTTATAATTATGTTAAAATAAATAAACCATAAGTGAGATAAGTCAGAAACAGAAAGATGAATATGGGATGATCTCACTCACAGGTACAAGTTGAAAAACAAGATCAGAAGGGAAAACATGAAGCAGAACCTGGACTGGAGTTGGTGTCTTGCACCAAAGTCAAAGACTGGGGGTGGGTGGCGGGGGGAGGGTTCAGGTCCTGGAACATGATGGCAGAGGATCTAGAGGGGACAAACTATCGTATTTACTGTCGACTCTAAACCATTAACCCCCCAATAGAGAATAAAAAAATAAATAAACCAGTTAGACTATAAACAAAAAAATATTGCAGAAATTAAAATAGAGAACTTTGAAGTTCTTGCCATATGATAACGAGTTCTCTCTCTCTCTCTCTCTCTCTCTCTAAAAACCTTTTATTTTTATAAAAGGGTGGAGGAGAGAGGACCGAGAGGTAGAGACCACAGGACTTGCATGCCTCAGTCCCAGGTTTGATTCCTGGCACTGCATCTGTCAGATCTGGGCAGGTCTCTCTGGTCTGTGTCATAAAAACAAACAGAAACCAATCCTGCAGAATCAGTCAGTGAGAAAAGACAGCACATTGACCCGAGCTGCGGGGCCTGACTCTGGGTCCAGGTGGGGGTCACGGCCCACTCCTTGCAGTGCTGCTCCATGGCTCCTGGCCTCAGCAGTTCACGCTGTTGTCCTCAAAAGTCATAGGAAGCTTGTATTTTGATCAGCTCCTTTGCCTTCGGGGCGCCTGGTGGCCTCCAGAGGGTTTCCTCTGCCTTCTGAGGTCAGATGACTGCTAGGAAGGCCATGTAAGGAATTACTTGTACCCCTCCACTCCTTTGCCTTCTGTGGCGACCTCCCCGAAGCAGCCATCAGCAGAGATCGCCACCTAGTGGCCATCTGCAGTATGTCCCCTCCTTATCCAGGACACCGGGGGTGGGGTCGTTGAACTCTGGTCAGCCTTTCCCACCTGTCTCTTGGCAGCTGGAGCTTTTCCTGCCTGGCTTCAGGGTGGCTTCCTGGCAGGGTTTCTCCTGCTGCCTGATGCAGGCACCTGCCTTGTTTGGGCCCCAACAAGTGGTCAAGTGCCTTAAGTCACAGTGTTGAACAGACTTTCCTTCCTTCCCTTTCCCCCCCTTGCCTGCTTTAAGACACTAGAGAATCAACTCAGGGCTTTGCTCCTGTACAGTAACTGTGTCTTCTGGGTCAGTTTTCTCTCTCTCTCTCTCTCTCTCTCTCTCTCTCTTTCTCTCTTTCCTTTCCTTTCCTTTCCTTTTTTTTATCTTGCTGCCAGGGTTATTGTTGTGGCTCCGTACCCATACTAGGAATCCACTACACCTAGCAGCCAGTCACCCCCAGCCCCCCCCCCTTTGTTTCATTTGATAGAGACAGAAAGAAATTGAGAGGGGAGGGGAGAATAGAGAAGAAGAGAGAAAGCTGCAGACCTGCTTCACTGTGAAGCTTCCCCCCTGCAGGTGGGAAGTGGAGGCTTCAACCTGGGTCCTTGTGCCTGGTGGCTTGTTTGCTCAGCCAGGTTTGCCACTGCATGGCCCTCCATAAGCTTCTCTCTGTAGAGATAAAGGGAGAAGGAAAGATAGACAGAAAGAGGAGAGAGACACCGTCACGCTGCTCCACCAGCCTTGGAATTGGTGATGCCCACAGCATTGCCATGTGGTGTCAGGGCTCGAACCCAAGGAGGCCTTCCTCTCCACCCTTTCATCACCCAAGGCCTTCCTCTCCACCCTTTCATCATCTCTTCAGGCCTGGGTCCTGCCTGCTTATTTTCTGAGCCACTGTTCAGCCCGTGACGTCATCCAGAGCTTGCCAACCCGCAGGACAGAACCTCTCCCTGAGCCCTTCCTCTGTAGTGCCTCCTCTAGCTCAGAGGGAAAGAGCAGGTCTTGGTGGTGGGTTGGCATTGACGTGACTTGGAGAGCACAGTTGTGGTGAGTGGTGGTGGAACTAGGACAGAGAAGCTCAGAACAGTCCCAGTCCATCTGGCAAGGAGAGAGAGGGAGAGGGGAAGAGAGAGAGATAGAGGGAGATAAGAAGCAACAGGTAGTTGTAGGATTTTTAAAATACTAAAAATGTAAACTGATACTGCTTTCAAAAAAAAATTGAGGCCCCTTTGCTGAAAGGCAGGATGATGTTTTTGTTTAAGATTCATTCATTTATTATGAGAGAGAACAGAGAAGGCCAAAGCACGGGATTGAACCTGCAATGTCAGGCCTGTACGCTGGGCCTCTGGCATGCTGAGCTCTCTCCCTGGTATATGGTGATGTGTTTGGAATACACTAAAATAAAATGAATAAAATAAAATGCTATTGGAGAATTATAGGCTGAGAGCTCCAAACTACACCTGAGTAACTAAATGTTGAAGCAGTGGGCTGGGGAGGAAGGCTTAGCAGGTAAAGCACAGGCCATGTAGGCCTGAGGTCCCAGGTTTGATGCCCAGCTCCATTCGTAGTCAGAACTGAGCCGTGCTGAGCAGAACTCCCCCCCCCCCCGCCCGTCTGTCTCTCAGATCAAACAGATGCATATTAAGAAAGGAAAACAGAAAAGTGGGACTGCCTTGCTCTTTGTTGCTGTCCCCTCACTTTTATTCCAGTGTCCCCAGGATTGGGCTCCCAGGGGGCCTCTCTCTCCCCATTATCTCTCTTTGACCTGTTTTTTTTTTCCCCACCTAGCTGACAGGCATGACAATCTGTGTCCTCCTTAGCAGGGCTGTGTGGGTGAGGGCTGTGTGATGCTTCTCTGTGTGTCTCAATCAGTCTTGGTCGGGGGTAGGGTGATGGAGGCAGCTTTCAGGACCCTGACTTATTTACTTATTTTGCCATTCTGTGTGTGTGGGGGGGGGGGGGGTAGGTGGACAAAGGAGTTTCAGCCTGTGCACCTGCCAGCTTCTCTTCACAGGAGGAGTCCTGGCAGTGGAGCTGGAACATCAGAGTTCTTCCAGGAGACCCTTGGGGTGCTTGGTCAACTGGCCTTTCGGCTGGTCCCTGGCTCGCTGTCGTTCAGCCTGGGCCCCTCCTCTCTCTCTCTCTCTCTCTCTCTCCACTTTATGGAAGTAGGTTTATTAGAGAGAAAAGGGGAAATATTCAAGCAACAACGTGATATACAGTTTCTCAATCACATTGTGTTATACTATCTATTATGTAACAAATACGCACATAGATAACCTGAATTCATGAGGACAGCTTAATATCATGTTAAAGTTGAAAAATAACTGACATTCACAGTTCAGGATTTTTGTGTTGATGATGCCTTATTCAGCATCATAAAATCTATTTTATTTTTTTCTTAGTGATTTAAATTGATTTACAAAATTATAAAAATTATAGGGATATAATTCTACAGAACTCCCATCACCAGAGTTCTGTGTCCCCGTCCCCTCCATTGGAAACTGCATTACTTCTCCCAAGACCACTGATATGGGCTGATTCTGTAACTATTTATATCTATCTTTATCTCTCCCCCATTTTTTCCAGAATCCTTCCTTTACTTCCTTTCTAGTTCACCCTTACACCTATTACTACTGGGTGTCTTTCCTCCTCTCTCTCAGATAAGTGAAACCATGTCTGGCTTCCTCTGGTATTTTTCAGATTCACTTCCCTTTCAGTGAAGGTATAAAAACAGAATTCCTGGGTAGCAAATGCTTCAGGTCCTGGTGGAATTGGGGGTGGGGGGGTGCAGAGCCCTCCAGTTTTCTTTCCCTATCATTTACCCCTCTGGGAATATAGACCAGAATTCTTTTTGGGGTGCAGAAGGTGGGAGTTATGGCTTCTGTCATTGCTTCTCCACTAGACATGTTTCTCTCTTTCCCTCGTGGGGTAGGGCTCTGGAATCTTCTTCTCTTTTAAATACTTATTTCTAAGCTTATTTCACGAGAGTGAGGTAAGAGGTATAGAGCGATCAGAACACTCTTCAGCCACACACACACCTGGTGCTGAAGCTAGAACCCATGAGCTCAGGCAGGCAAGGCCTCTGCTCTGAGGCAGAGTCCTCTCCCCAGCCCAATTTCCTTCACCCCCTGGCAAGAGGCTGCCTTGGTCTCTGGGACATGGAGAATCCCCTCTCCTGCCTTTTTAGTCAGCCCCCTGCCTCACCTGTTGAAGCCACCATTCTCAATGGCTGTGTGGGTGACCACTTCAGTGGACGGAGGGAGGGAGGGAGGGAGCTGAGGACGGAGAGGTGGATGCAGGCACGACCAGTGCTGCATCAAGGGAAAGAGGGAATCAAGGAGGAGCATGGGATGATCTCACTCATAGAAGTTGAGAAATAACAGAAATGGAAACACAAAGAAGAATTTGGCTTGGGTTTGGAGCATTGCCCTAAGGTAAAGGACTCTCGGAGGAGGGCTTTCAGGTCCTGGTGAAGGAGGACCTAGGCTGGGGGTGAGAGTGCTTTGCTGAAAACAGAAATTCTAAACATGGACCAACAACTGTATTTGCTGTAAACCATTCATCCCTTCAGTTACAAAAAAGAGAAAAAGCAAACAAACAACAATCTGAGGGAATCAAGTAGAGAGCCTCCTCCATAGACCAAAAGGGCTTGTAGGAAGAGTGAATTCTTTGTCATTTTTATATTTATTTATTTGTTTGTTGCTACAGGGTTATTACTGGGGTTCAGTGCCTACATGATGAGTCCACTGCTCCTAGAGGCCTGCCTCTCCCTCTCCCTCTCCCTCTCCCTCTCCCTCTCCCTCTCCCTCTCCCTCTCCTTCTCTCCTCTCTCCTTCTTTTCAATTAAGAGAGGAATTGAGAGGAAAGAGGGAGAAAGACAGAGAAACACCTGCAGTTCTCGCTCCATCACTCGGGAAGCTTCTCCCTTGCAGGTGGGGGGCAGGGGCTTGAATCTGGGTTTTTGCACATGGTGCCTTTAACTGGGTGCATCACCGCCCAGCCCGGAAAGAGTGAATTCTCTAGATGGGCCTGCGTGGAGAGTATGTCGGTATGGGGACCCTCACGACAGAGCTGCTGGGAGGAGCTGATGTCTTGATCCTGCAGTTTTACTTTCTGTTCCAGTCTGACTCGACTCGACTCTTCTCTTCTCTTCTCTTCTCTTCTCTTCTCTTCTCTTCTCTTCTCTTCTCTTCTCTTCTCTTCTCTTCTCTTCTCTTCTCTTCTCTTCTCTTCCCTTCCCTTCCCTTCCCTTCCCTTCCCTTCCCTTCCCTTCCCTTCCCTTCCCTTCCCTTCCCTTCCCTTCCCTTCTCTTCTCTTCTCTTCTTTTCTGATTTTAGACAAATGCCTGTTCATCTGTCAAGCTCCCAGAGTTTAATTAGTCCCTCATTGGGAATATGACCCTGATTTCTCATCTGACATTTTGTTTCTGATCTGCCACTCAGAGTGGGCCTGTCAGCTTTATACTTAGTCTGAGCGTAGGTAGAAACTTCATGTTTTCAGGAGCCTTTCCTCAGTGGAGGCCCCTGGAAGTTGCTTGCGCAGTCTGAAGAAATGAGGATATTCCCTCCGTGCAGGAGCCGGGCTGCATCAGCTCGAGAGCATCAGCTGGGCTTGGCCGAGCTCCGCAGTGGCCCCAGCGTGTGGAGTGGGGAATAGGGAGAGGTGCTGTTGCTGCCTGGATACTGTCTTTCCTGTTTTGTTGAGTCCATTCACCTTCCTTTCTCACTGTCATTTCTTCCTTTCTTATCTATTTTCTTAAATACATTTTTCATCTTTATTTTACTTTTTTTTTTTTTGATAGAGAGAGCCAGAAATCAAGAGGGTAAGGGGAAACAGAAAGGGAGAGTGAGAGAGAGAGACTCCTCCAGCCCTGCTTCAACACTCACAAAGCTTTCTCCCTGCAGGTGGGGACCAGGGGCTCAAATTTGGGCCCTCGTGCATCGTAACATGTGTGCTCAACTAGGTGTGCCACCACCCAGTCCCCTTCTTGAGTTATATATATTAGACCCAGGAACTGAGAGGGAAAGGTGAATTAGGGAGGAAGGAAAGGGGGAGGAGGGAGAGAGGTTGAGAGGGGCCTGCAGTACTGCTTCACTGCTCATGAAGCTTCCTCTCTGCGGGTGGGGACCAGGGGTTTGAACCTGGGTCCTTGCTCACTGTAATGTGAGCGCTCTCCGAGGTATGCCTCCACTGGCCCCAGCCTGCCCTTTTCCAACCCAAGCTTCCCAGTAGCCCCTTTGTTCCCAGCACATCTGGGGCAGATGCGGAGGGTCTGCACACAACCCCCGGACGTGACCCTCCAGGGTGGTCTGGGCTGGGACCTGTCGGACAAGGTGTCAAGGACAGTGTGCTGGAGGTTGCCCGTGCAGCAGGCCTCGCCTGTCTCCCCATGTCCTGGAGGGCCCACACCACACCCGCCACCAGAGTTCTGTATCCCCACCTCCCATTTTCCAGAGATAACCACCAGCATTCTTACAGGTCTTGGAGACAGTTGGCTTGTTCCCCACCCCAAGTCCATGTGTATCGAGACTCACACTCTTCTTGTTAAGAATCCATAGGCTTTGAGTGAAGTTGAAAGCTTAGGGTGAGAGGAGATTTAGTCACTAAGGAGAAAATCTGCTCCCCCAAGAAATGAGGTCATTTCTTACACTGGGTTTTTATTTACTTTAAAAAGTTTTCTTTACTTAATAAGAGCAAGAAAAACCAGCTTTTCCCTCTGGCAAATGTTGCCTCGAGGTTTAACTCAGGGGCTCCCATTGCTTTACTGCAGCGCCCCCTGCTGGCTCACACGCACAAAATCACATATTTTTTTAAAAAGGTCCAAGAGGCACAGCTGAAGAGGCTTGAGCCCTGCTGCTGTCTGCAGAATGTCCTCAGGTCTTTGCTTGTTTCTGTGGGTATTGCATTGTTCATGGTCAAGCCCTGACTACTTTTCAGATGACGCAGGAGCTGAACCCATAGCGACCCCTATATATATATATATATATATATATATATATATATATATATATATAATTAGGGAGGGGATTAATAATAAATACAGTTGTTGGTACATGTGTAAAATTTCTCAATTTCCTGTAAAAGACTCTCACCCCCAGCCTAGGTCCTCCTCCACCATCTTGCATCAGTACCTGAAAACCCCCTCTGAGTCCTTTACTTTGGCGAAACACACCAAACCCAGTCCAAGTTCTGCTTTGTATTTTCCCTTCTCTTCTCATTTTTCAACTTCTGTCTATGTGTGAGGTCATCCCATATTCAGCCTTCGCTTTCTGGCTTCTCTCACTTCACTTGATTCCTTCAGACTCCATCCAGGATGAGCTGAAGAAGGTGAATTCCTCATTCTTAATAGCTGAGTAGTATTCCATGCTGTGCATAGACCACAACTTGCTCAGCCACTCATCTGCTGTTGGACACTTGGGTTGCTTCCAGGTTTTGGCTATTACAGATTGGGCTGACAACAATATAGGTCGACATAGATCTTTTTGGATGTGGAGAGCAGTCTGGAAAAGTTTCAGAAGACTAGAAATGGACCTACCCAATGACTTGACAGTTCCTCTCCTGGGGATAGATCCTGAGGAGTCAGATACATATTTGTTAACGTGGCATCAGAAGAAATGAACTCGGGCTCACACAACCCCAGTGAGTGGCCTCCTGGGCCCAGTTTCTTTTGTTACTGATTTCATGAGGAAAGGAGAGGGTTAGGAGACTCTCCACCACAGCTCCAACATCCACCAATTTCCCCTGGTGCCAAACTACATTATCCTATGTAGTTTTTTTTTTTTTATTAGTGATTTAATATTGATTTACAAAACTATGAGATAACAGGTATATTCCATACTGCTCCCACCCCTAGAGTTCTGTGACTCCATTCCCTCTGTTGGAAACTGCAGTAGTTCTCCTAAGTTCATGGATATGAGCTGACTATTATTTCTATAACTATCTGTCTGTATTTATATATACTTGCCCATTTTTCTATGGTCCTGCCTTCTCTTCCTATCTAAGTCACACCTACACCCATTGCTACTTCCAAATGTTCTTCCTTTTTTTTTTTTTTTTCCTCTTCTCTCTATAGGTCCTGATGGAATTGGAGTTCAGAGCCCTCTGATCGCTTTCCCCTAACATTTCTCCCCCTCTGAGAATATGGGCCAAAATTCTTTATGGGGTGCAGAAGGTGGAAGTTCTGGCTCCTGTAACTGCTTCTCTGCAGGACATGGACATTGGCAGATTGATCCACACCCCCAGCCTGTTTCTGTCTATCCCTAGTGGGGCAGGGCTCTGGGAAGGTGAGGTTCTGGGACACATTGGTGAGGTCATCTGCTCAGGGAAGTCAGGATGGAATCATAGTATTGTCTGCAACTTGGTGGCTGTGGCTTAGTGAGTTTCTGAAGGAATCCCAGTTGTATTTTGTTGAGTTTTCAGGTGATTTTTCATTGTAGTTTTCAGTTTAGCAGGAGAGCCATCTGAAAGGGCTTTTATTCCATAGCCAAACCTCTGGAAGTCTGCCTTCCCATGTAGCTTTACGGTGGGAACCTGGCCCCATAGGTAGGAAGGCCTGTGCTTCCCCTGCTTGCTGTCTCCTGGACCCTGGCCACAGTTTCTCACGTCAAAGCAGAGAAACTTTTGTGTCTCACCTCCTCGTAAACTAAAGCCACCTTCCCTCCCCACCTCCAGCATGCTGCAGACCTGGAGAAGAAGCAGAACGAGACTGAAAACAGGAAGTTGCTGGGGACCGTCATCCAGTATGGCAACGTCATCCAGGTGGGTCCCCATGCTCCAGAGACCCCCTACCCCCCCAGCCACCCATTGAGCAGAAGGACCCCCCAGCCCCCAGTGCCTGGGTCTGCTCTGAATTTTCAGATCTATTGATGGGCTTCTTTCTTTTTTAAAAAATATTTAAAAAATTTATTTTGGATAAAAAAAAAAATTGAAAGAGGAGAGAGTGATGGAGATAGAGAGAGAGACACCTGCAGCCCTGCTTCACCACTCGTGAAACTTCCCCCCTGCAGGTAGGAGACCAGGGGTTCAAGCCTGGGTCCTTGCACACTGTAATGTGTGTGCTCAACCAGGTGCACCACCACTCAGCCCTTATTATTTTGTTTGTTTATTCATTTATATTGCCACCAGGGGTATTACTGGGACTCGGTACTGACACAGGACACAACAAATCTACCTACTCCCAGTGGCCATTTTTACTTTCCCCCACCTTCCTATTTTTATTAGATATGACAGGGAGAAATTGAGAGGGAAATGGAGAGAGGGAGTGAAACAGACACCCGTAGACCTGTTTGACCACTTGTGAAGCTTCCCCCTCAGGTGGCGGGGGGGGGGGGGCCTCAAACCCACGTCTTTCCACATGGAGATACGTGTGCATCACTGAGTGCAGCCCTGCCCACCCCCACCCCTCCGACCCCATACCCACGGGTTGTGGGAGGGGAGCCACTCACCTTGTCTGGCTTTCAGCTCTTGCACCTGAAGAGCAACAAATACCTGACGGTGAACAAGCGGCTGCCGGCGCTGCTGGAGAAGAATGCCATGCGGGTGACGCTGGATGAGGCCGGCAACGAGGGCTCCTGGTTCTACATCCAGCCCTTCTACAAGCTGCGCTCCATCGGGGACAGCGTGAGTGCTCAGGGAGCCCAGTGGCACCCGTGTGAACGAGAGCAAGCCCGTGACTCCGGCAGGCTGGGAAGGGGCGGGGGAAGAGGAGCCCATGGCACGCAGGTGGGCTTGGTATGGTGCTCAGCCGGGGGAGAGAGCATCCTGTCCTCAGAGATCGGCTTCCAGGCAGTAGCTCTGGGAGGTGACCCTTCCGTCCTGGAACCCAGGGCGACGGTGCTTGAACTCCTCTCCACTAAGCTCAGTCTTTCCACTTTTCTCTTTTTTGGGAGCCGGCTTCCAGGCTTTCTGGTGGGAACCCTGGATCGAGTGAATTACCTCAAACACTATCAGCAGTGAGAGAGGGGTCTGGAGGTGGCCAGTGCTGGTGTAAGTCCCATGATGGGGATTTCACCAAGTATCGAGCACCAGCACCTCTCCCTCGGTCTATTTATTTATTTACTTTGTTAGTGATTTGATGTTGATTTACAAACGTACATCTACGAGCCATTCCCACCACCAGAGTTGTAGGCCCCCATCCCCTCCCCTGGAAGCTACAGTAGTTCTCCCAAGGTTGCAGATATGGGTGAACTCTTATTTCTACAACTATTTGTCTATACATATGTATATTCCCCCTTTTTAATTTTTTTTTTTTTTTACTATCTGTACTTCTTTGATAGAGACAGCCAGAAATTGAGAGGGAGGTACAGAGGGAGAGAGACAGAGAGACATTTGCCACACTGCTTCACCACTCGCAAAGCTCTCCCCCTGCAGGTGGGGGCCAGGGGCTTGAACCTGGGTCCTTGTACATTGTAATAATGTGCGCTCAACCAGGTGCACCACCACATGCCCCCCGCCCCTTTAAAAGTGCCATATTCTCTTCTTTTCCAAGTCACACCTATACATATTACTACTTCCAAATGATCCTTCCTTTTCCCTCTTCTCTCTCTGGGTCCTGATGGAATTGGAGTTCATAGCCCTCTGGTCATCTTCCCCTAACATTTCTCCCCCTCTGGGAGTATAGACCAAAATTCTTTATGGGGAGCAGAAGGTGGAAAGTCTGGCTTCTGTAATTGCTTCTCCACTGAACATGGGTGTTGGCAGGGGATTTCTGTCTTTCCCTAGTGGGGCAGGACTCTGGGGAGGGGAGGTGCCAGGACACATTGGTGAGGTCATCTGCCCAGGGTTAGGATGGAATCAGTAGCATCTGCAACTTGGTGTCTGAGGCTGCAGATGTCTTATTGTAGTTGGTGGGTTTTGTTAAGGTCTATAGTTGTAGTTATTTGTTGTTTTTTTTGGGGGGGGGATTTGATTTGTTCCCTGTTACTCTATGGCCACGCCTCCAGGAAGTCTCCCTCTGTCTTTTTATGGAGCATGTGAGTCTACATCAGAACAGCTATGTCAAGTACAAACATCTTGAGAGAACATAGTTCAGTGCTCTCTCTCCTAGTATGTAAAACACTCTCTACCAGACTTGTTGTCTCTAATTTGAGTGATTATATTAGATTATATGGTTACTCTGCAACTCCCAACCTAACCCTGAGGAGGGGTAGTTCAGGGATATCAGATAAAACCTCTTTCCCTGCAGGGCCTTTTGACCTGTGACCTTTGACTTATGACCTTTTGATCTGTGTTTGCCTGATGTTAGTCAAACCTCCCTGGAGGCTGAAGACAGGACTAGCATGAGAAGATAAAGAATTTCTGACACACCTTGTCAGGCTTTTTATATGGTTCTAACACATAGCCCATGATAGTTAGAGAAATGGGAGTCAGCATAATGGGGAGTCAGCATAATGGTTATACAAAAAGACCTTCATGCCTGAGGCTCTAAAGTCCCAGGTTCAATCCCCTACTACCACCATAAGCCAGAGCTGAGCAGTGTTCTGGTCTCAGTCTCTCTCTCTCTCTCCCTCTCTCTCTGTGTCTCTCATTTAAATAAATAAATAAAATATTTTTAAAAAGTAGAGATGTGGGTCAGCAGAAAAAACAACATTGTAAGCACATATCCATAAGTAACAGGCATTATGGATCACAGGGTCCCCAACATCCTAGCAGGAATTTAGGGCCTCAGTCGGCTTCCTTTGTTTGGGTGTCCATCCTGGTGTTGTGTCCAGGGCCTCCTCTGGGGTCTGGGTGCTTATCCTTCCTTAGATCGTCCCCCAGGCTCTTAGAGCCGTGTTGTCCAGATGGAGCAGACTTTGCACTCTGCATCCTGAGAGCTGTTTCTGTGTGTCGAGAGGCTGGGCCACTGTGGAGACTGGTGTGAAGCCAGCTGGGCGTCTCAGGAGAACGTGACTCCATCCAGTGGCCACACATTCCTGCTGGACTTCTGAAAAGTCCTGAGACAGCCTGTGACATCGGTGACATTCTGGCAACCACAACAGCTCTTGTCTGTTGGAGGTCCTGGGGTGGGTGGGACCCTGCCTTTGTAGGTCATTCTGGGAAAAGCAGCGTTTGCCCCTACATTGGCAAGGCAGTTGGAAGAGAGGGTAGAAGAGGAGGAGGTGTGAGAGGGGAGTGGCTTTGGGTGGGGGGTTTCCTTATGTTCTCTCTTGCCAAGGAACCCTAGGCTGCTCACCCCACTTCTTGGCCCCACGTGGCCTGAGTGGTGCCCCTTGTGGGTGGTCCCCAGGAAGGAAAGGCCCTGAAACGCCTTTTAGCGTGACCCAGAGTCCCCGGGCCCCTCGGTGCCGTTGCAGGGCCTTACGTGGGCACATGCCTCCTGGGGAAGCTGCTGGAAGCGTCAGCTGTGTTTCTGACCTTGCTAAGCCTCTCACACAGCCATTTCTTCTGCAGAAATGTGCCTAGCCCCCCACCCCCACCTCCTATGTGTGAAATCTTAGAAGATGCTCAGCTTGCTGTAGCCGGAGGGAGGATGCTGCTTTTCCTCAGCATTGCCATTTCAGTTTACAAACACCTGGCCCCTGAAATGGATGTGAGTTTCTGTGCAAGGAGATTCCAGTGTCACTTGCGGCGGCGGCACACAGAAAAAGGAGGTTTGGAGCAGAAAGGGAACACAGTCCTTTATTTGCACTGGCACCTCAGAGTTGGGTGAGAGAGCAGCAGTTTGAGACACGTGGAGGTAGCAAAACTGGCTGCCTGGCGCAGCAACCTTCCCTGCGTCTGATCAGTGAAGTGAAAGGCAGGCAAGAGAGTGAGGGGTGAAGAAGGGCTTTTATGGGAATAGCTCTTGTGAGAATGGGAAGGGGGAGGAGTAACCATAGCACTCCAGGGTAGGATAACAACTCTCGCGGGAATGGGAAGGACGAGGAGTAACCAAAGCACTCCAACTATCAGGGAATTGAGGGCACAACATGGCGGAACAGGCACTCCAAGAATGTCCCAACTCTTGAGGGAATTAGCAATAGCCTGAGGGGACAACATGGCAGATGTGACTGCATCTGCACAATTTCCCAGCATTCCAGTCTGTATAGCTTGCCCCACACACCCATGCTGGAATGTTCTCTCTTGGCTGGCATGGGTCAACATGGATCCCTGGTGGAGAAGTCAACATACAGAGCCTCGGAGGCACTGGGATTCTCGTGTCTTCTCTTGGAGACATCTCTCCTGTCACTCATGCTCAGAGAGGCCTTAGTGTGGGGATCGAGTGCTGGCACCTGGTTGAGCATACATGTCACCATGCACAGGGACCTGGGTTCAAGTCCCCTGGTTCCCACCTGCAGAGGGAAGCTTCATGAGCTGCAGGTGTATCTTCATGGTCTGCCTGTGTGTGTGTGTGTGTGTGTGTGTGTGTGTGTGTGTGTGTCTGTCTGTCTGTCTGTCTGTCTATCTATCTATCTATCTATCTTTCCTTCCCCTCTTTTTCCCTCTGTCTCTACCACAATAACTAAATACGTAAAATAGAAAAGAGAGACCTTAGTCGAGGATTTGCCCTGCTGCAGGAGTGGACAGCTTGCTTTGATTCTAGGCAAGTGTCCTTCCTCCTCTCCCCGCTCCTGTCAGTCAGCACGGGACACAGCACTCTTGCACACCCCTGCTCTGCTCACTTGGGCTGAGTGGGCAGGGTGATGGTGACTCGGCTGTCCTTGCAGGGCCCTGCTTCTCAAGACTGCTGCCACCCATCCCAGACCCTTGGGGCCAGCCTGGTGAAGGCCACACACCTGCCCTGGGTGGTCTGACTCTGTGAGGGTGGGTCTTGTCTGTTTAGATGGGCAGATTGGGTGCCGCATAGTCAGACCTGTGCGCACACCTGCATCCCTGGGCACTGTACGTGCGTGTCATCTGGGAAATCTCTTTCTCTCTGGAGCCTGTGCTCAGAAAAGCTGCGGCTGCTGTGGCTGCAGGAACTGAGCATCTGGCTTCCTTCACGGTGAGGACACCAGGCCTCCTGCACCTGCTTCTGCCTCTGCTGGCCTGTGCTCAGCTCCCATTTCAGGAGGCCTCCGGGGAGTCCGCCAGATGAAGCCTGGGCCCCATGTGCACTGGAGTTTCCTGGACTCCACTCCTGCCTGGGGCAGACTGTCATATTTTATTTTGCTCTTATGTCTCTCACACCCACTGACCTGAATTCTTGTCATCCTATTTTTCATTTTAGTTTTTATTTTTTGGACAGAGACAGAAACTGGGGTAGGGGAGTAGAGATAGAAGGAGAGAGAGAGAGAGTACAGACAGACCCCTGCAGAACTGCTTCACCATTTGTGAAGCTTCCCTTTGAAGGTGGGGACAGGGGGTTTGAACCTGGGTCTTTACACGGTATAACCTGTGTACTCAACCAGGTACGCCACTGCCTACCCCCTTGAGTTAATTTCAAATAGAGATGAGGAAGAGGTTGGAGGGCTTGGGGGGCAAGGTAGAGCGGGGACACTTATTTCTGGAACTGTCACATAGCTGTGTGGCACCCCCTCCCCCCCATGTCAGTGTCTTGAACCCAAGTCCTTGTGTTTGGCCAAGTGTATGCTCTGTTGGGTGTGCTAGCTCTTCCTCCTCCTCTTTTCTCCTGTTCTTCTTCCTCCTCTTTCTCCTTCTCCTCTTCCTTGTTCCATTCTTCTTCCTCTTCTACTTTATCCTCCTTCTTCTCCTTTTCTCCCTCCTCCTACTCCTCCTCTTCTCTCACCTCCTCTTCCTTCCTTTCCTCTTCTAAAGTTCTTTAAATTTCCCCGAGAGACATAGCCGAACACTGCTCAGCTTAGGCGGCATGCTTGGTGCAGGGCCTGCAACACTCTGAGCCCTGCCCACTGAGCCGTCTGCCAGAGCGGGCCAGGCTTGTCGCTTTTCCTGCCCCCTCCCTGTGTCTCTCTGCAGTGCTGCCTGCTTCTGTGACAAACCCACGTCTCCACCACCCTGCCCACTCTGTGACAAGCCCCCTCTTCTGTCCACTCTGCTGTCCTTCCCAGCTGTAACAAGTCCAGCTCTCCTGTCCCCTTGCTCCTATTCTTCTGTCCTCCCTGAAGGTGACAACCCCCCGTGCTTTCTCTCACAGGTGGTCATTGGGGACAAGGTGGTCCTGAACCCCGTTAACGCCGGCCAGCCCCTGCACGCCAGCAGCCACCAGCTGGTGGACAACCCAGGCTGCAATGAGGTAAGGCTCCGGGAGTGGGCACTGTGTTGGGACAGACCTCACTCAGGTGACATTTCCCTCAATGGGACCCAGCCTGGGGCAGAGCTGTGGTGGTGAGTCAGTCTCTCCCTCTCTCTCTCTCTCTCTCTCTCTCTCTCTGCATGTGCCTGTGGGTGGTGGGGGTGGGGGGGAGAGATCCCAGGGGCTCAGGGTGCTAAGATCCCAGGAAGGGGGAGTTTTATCTATTAAGTCAGACCCGTTACATGACTTTTTTTTTTCTGGTTAGATGGATTCCTACTTTTGCATTTGTCTCTCTGAATTATTAGCCTCTTTAGTAGACTTCTTCAGGAGGCTGTATGTAGCAGCATGTGTATGATACCACTAGGAGAGAGGAGAGACACCACAGCACATGGATCCACCATTCTGAGTGCTTTCCATGGTGCTGAGGTAGGAGAGACTCCACAGGCCTTCCCCACCACCCACAGGGGCTTAACGGGTGCTGTCTATGATGCTGAAACAGGAGCAAACCCACAGCACTGCCCCACCACCCATGGGGCTCCTTGGGTGCTGTGCATGGTGCTGAGAGAGGAGAGACCCCACAGTCCTGCTCCATCCTCCATGGGACTCCCTGGGTGCTGTGCATGGTGCTGAGAGAGGAGAGACCCCACAGCCCTGCTCACCCTCCATGGGGCTCCCTGGGTGCTGTGCATGGTGCTGATAGAGGAGAGACCCCACAGCCCTGCCCACCCTCCATGGGGCTCCCTGGGTGCTGTGCATGGTGCTGAGAGAGGAGAGACCCCGCAGCCCTGCCCACCCTCCATGGGGCTCCCTGGGTGATGTCCATGGTTCCGAGAGAGGAGAGATCCCCCCCACTGCCCTGCCCCACCCTCCATGGGGCTCCCTGGGTGCTGTCCATGGTGCTGAGAGAGGAGAGAAACCACCACAGCTCTGCTTCACCATCCATGGGCCTACCTGGATGCTGTGCCTGGTACTCCCATGTGGTGTTGGGGCTGGAACACAGGCTCTTGTGCATTAGTGGGTTACCCCTTTGAATTCTGGTTTGTGCTTTTAACTGTGGGCTCTTGCTCTCTCTGAGTACCCCAGAGAAGGACACCTGCTCCCGGTGGGGTATCACTTTCCAAAGCCCAGAGAGAGGCTATGTGGGCCCTGTAGTTTCAGGGGACTGTGGGGGATCCCACCACTGCTGCCTCCTTGGGGGACCCCAGAAGGGTGGGTTCTGACCCTGCACTCATCCTCAGGTGAACTCCGTCAACTGCACTACCAGCTGGAAGATCGTCCTGTTCATGAAGTGGAGCGACAACAAAGATGACATTCTCAAGGGGGTGAGTGACACCTACCTCCCGGGGGGTGGGAGCGAGAGGGGGCGTGAGGGCACCCTGCCCCTCCTCACGTGTGTGTGCCCATGTGTGTGGCTGGCAGGGCGACGTGGTGCGGCTGTTCCATGCAGAGCAGGAGAAGTTCCTCACGTGTGATGAGCACCGCAAGAAGCAGCACGTCTTCCTGAGGACCACGGGCCGCCAGTCAGCCACGTCTGCCACCAGCTCCAAGGCTCTCTGGGAGGTGGAGGTAAGGGTGTGTGGCATGGACCCTGGGTATGGGGAGCTGACACCCCTCCTCAGATGTTTCTTCCCTTGATTCCCAATCAGTAATAGCTCTGTGGTTTTAGAGAAAGGGAAGTCTCAGATTCCTGGGTGCTGTGCATGGTGCTGAGAGAGGAGAGACCCCACAGCCCTGCCCACCCTCCATGGGCTCCCTGGGTGCTGTGCATGGTGCTGAGAGAGGAGAGACCCCACAGCCCTGTCCCACCATCCATGGGGCTCCCTGGGTGCTGTGCATGGTGCTGAGAGAGGAGAGACCCCACAGCCCTGTCCCACCATCCATGGGGCTCCCTGGGTGCTGTGCATGGTGCTGAGAGAGGAGAGACCCCCACAGCCTTGCCCACCCTTCATGGGGCTCCCTGGGTCCTGTGCATGGTGCTGAGAGAGGAGAGACCCCACAACCCTGCCCACCCTTCATGGGCCTCCCTGGATGCTGTGCATGGTGCTGAGAGAGGAGAGACCCCACAGCCCTGCCCACCCTCCATGGGGCTCCCTGGGTGCTGTGCATGGTGCTGAGAGATGAGAGACCCCCACAGCCCTGCCCCACCCTCCATGGGGCTCCCTGGGTGCTGTCCATGGTGCTGAGAGAGGAGAGACCCCCACATCCCTGTCTACCTTCCATGGAGCTTCCTGGGTGCTGTGTAGGGTTCTTCTGTGAATGTCTGAGGGTGGAGCCCAGGGCCTCGTGTATGCTAGCCCATGTGCTATATCCACTGAGCCACCTCCTGGACTCAGAGCCACTGCTTCTTACAACCCCCCTCCTCCCAGGCTGTGGTTACCACTAAGCATCCTGTGCAGCTCGGTTGTGTGTCTGCTTCTGTTCCCTTCCTGTAGAGACTGTTGGGTTCTGTCTTGTCCAACAGTGATGCTCCCTGTGCCCTGTTGGGTCCTTGGAAGCTGTGGTCTGAGTGCCTGACAGGGTCACTTCCCATCGGCTGTGGGGGAGCCCAGTGTCCCGAGGCCCCACTTGGGGCGTCTCCTCTCCTAGCTGGGGCCATCAGGAATGTCGACTTGCTCCCCCTGTGTAGAGTCCTTGCAGGTGGTAAAGTGTGCGCCCTGCTGAGTGCACTGTCTCTGGGCCCTCGGATTCCACCTCTCAGCATGAGCTTCCTGGTGACTAGGGCAGAGACCCTGATGGCCACTGAGCAGTGTCTTGACGCCTCCCGTCCCCACATGGACTCAATTTTTTCTTGGGGGAAACGTGGCTCCAGTGTGTGATGGCATGTGGGAGCCCACATGGGGAAGCGTGATGGCCATAGGTCATGGGGTCAGTGCCCATGTCTGTTGAGCTCTGGCTTCTCTGTTCAGGCTGGGAGCCACCCTGGGAGCTTGGATCTGCCTTATTCCTCCTTGTTTTTAAATGATTCCATGCTGTTCACTGCGTCACAGGGTTCCGACGTATAGTGCCACATCTATCAACTCTCCATGTGCTCCACTGGCCTCCTCAGCATCTTCACACCAGAGACAACCCCTCCCCCACATTCCCCCCCCAGCTCTCCCCTCTCTCCCTTCTGTGAAACCACCGGCTTTTTCACAGAGAGCCCACAAGCCAGTTCGCATATTATTGGCACTCTGGCAAGTTTGGTGATGTTGTTTGTAGTCTGCATCTGAGCAAAACCTCTTGGAAGCTGCCTTTTATCTCCTGATTTGGCATTGTCACCTCCAGTGCCATCCCTTTGTTCCCCAAAGGTGTGACACTGTCTTTTTCAGGGCAGCCTAGTATTCTGTAGAGTATTTCTCCTCTGGTTTGTCTACGCTGTGGGCTGCCTCTGTGTTGGCTGCTGTAAACAGTGGTGCTGAGGACTCAGTGGCAGGTATCCTGTTAGAACCGGGTTTCGTGCCCCTCAGGCCCTCGCTGAAGGGTTCGTGGCAGGTGGTGAGGAGGCTGGTTCACCTGGGGTATTTGGACAGCCTGTGTACTGGTCCTCAGGAGCTGAGTCTTCCCTCTACTGGGTCTGGCCCCCTCCCTCACTGATTGTCCCCCTGCTGACCGTCTCCCCCCCCCCCCCCCCGCAGGTGGTGCAGCACGACCCGTGCCGGGGAGGCGCCGGCTACTGGAACAGTCTGTTCCGCTTCAAGCACCTGGCCACGGGACACTACCTGGCGGCCGAGGTAAGTCAGCCTGGGCTCCTGGGGCCCAGGGCCTGGTCCACTCCCCCTGGCGGCGTGGCCTAAGGCCTGGGTTGCGCCCTGCCTCCCCTCCCTGCACACAGGCCGCCCAGGGCATTCTGCCGGGCTTCTGGGGTGAGGTGGGAGGTGATGAGAGAGGAAGGAGGTGTGTGAAGGCACATGTTGTGACAGGTTGGAGGTGAGTAACACAGGGAGATAAGTGAAGCAGGCAGGTGAGAGTTGGGGGGTGGGTAAAGGCAAGAGGTGAGTGAAGGCAGGTGATGAGAAACAGGAGGTTAGGAGAGGCAGGTGGTGGTGAGAGGCAGGAGGTGAGTCTGCAGGACAGCTTCTCCAGCCCCCTCTTGCCTCCCCTTTCCCTCGCCTCCTCTCACGCCTGCTCCTCAGAGCCATGGGGGCTGAGGAGGGACACGGGCACACAGATGCCTTTTGTTCCCAGGTGGCTCTTCCTTCCAGCAGATGCTCAGAGAGAAGGGCTGGGTGGTGGCGCTCCCGGTAGAGTGCACACGTTCAAGCCCCGGCCCCCAGTGTGTGTGTGTGTTGCGGGGGGGTGTTTCATGAGTGGTGAAGCAGGGCTGCAGGTCTCTCTCTCTCTCTTTTATCTACTACACCCCTCTCAATTTTCGCTGTTTCTTTTTTTTTTAAGCATTTTATTTATTTACTATTGTATAGAGATAGAGAAACTAAGCATGGAGGGGAGAGATAGAGAGGGAGAGAGATGGAGAGACACCTGCAGTCCTGCTTCACCACTTGTAAAGCTTTCCCCCTGCAGGTGGGGACCAGGAGCTTGAACCTGAGCCCTTGGGCACTGTAATGTGTGTGTCTAACCAGGGGCGCCACCGCCTGGCCCCAATTTTGCTGTTTCTGTCAACAAAAGATAAAAAGAACAAAAACAAGAAAGAAGCAAACACAAAAAGCAAACAAAGACACACTCACAAAAATGCCGGTTGGGAGCAATAGATTCATGGTGCAGATAGCAAGCCCCAGTGCTGACCCTGGTGGCAGTAAAAACAAAAAATCAGAGAGAAGAGACACCACAGCACTGCTCTCCACCTGCACCCCATACTCGGTAAGGTATGTGTCCCCCCCCATGTGAGCTATCTCTCAGCCCCGTGAATCTTGCCTCTCAGAGTCAAGGCTGGACTGGAGTGGGTGGGCTGCCCAAGCTGGCCTGTGTAGACCCATGGAAGGTCAGACAGCAGAGTGTGGGGAAAGATTTGAGTCCTGAAGACACTAGATGCTGCATGTGTCTTGTCTTTAAAAGACATTTTTAAAGTGTCTTGGGGCCAGAGACACAGCTCACTGGGAAGGGCGCCCGCCTTGCCGTGCACATGGCCCAGGTTGGAGCCCAGGCACCCTGTGGGAGTGCCGTCACGCTGGAGGAAGCTCCAGCCTCGCTCTTCCTTACCCTCTGTCTCTGTCCCGAGTGGTGGAGTCACACAGGTGTGGAGCCCAGACTGCACAAAATGATATTGTTGATTTCACGCTGGCTAGTGCCGAGACTTGAGGACTGTGGCCTTCCCCTCCCCCTGTTGCTGTCACATGGGGGACCGCCCGCCCGCACCCCCAGCCCTCGACCACTAGCCCCTGTGGCATCTGAGCTCTGGTCCTGTGGTCCGTTAGTCTCCTTCTCTACAAGGCCACCTGGTTGTCCGCTCCCCTCGCCTGGGTGCTGCTGTTCACACAGTTGATTTCAGAGGGAACGTGAGGGTCTGGGTGGTGAGGGCACATGGCACATGGCTCAGACACCACCCCCACCCCCGCCCCATATACACACCCGTGGCTGCATCTGTCTGTCCTCACATGGCTATAGCTCAGGCCAAAGTCCATGGTGTGAGTGTCCAGAGCTTCCACAGAAAACCAGCTGGCTGTCCAGTTGTGTTCCCCTGTCTACACTGGCTTGCCTACACTGGTGTGCCTTGGCGGCTGGACCCGTGGTGTGACGTAGCGTGACGTGGCATGTTGTGTTGTGTTGTGGCGTGGCATGCTGGTGTGGCGACCCCGTCCTGCTTAATCCCTGCGGTTTTTCCCATCAGGTAGACCCTGACTTTGAGGAAGAATGCCTGGAGTACCAGCCCCCAGTAAGTACGGCTGCTGTCCTCTGTCCCTTGGAGGACGGGGACCCTTGGTGCTGCCAGGGGTCGTGCTGCGTGTGGGGGTGACGTTGGCGTCACTCAGTGAGTTGGGCTCACTGGCCTGAGATGGACCGGGCAGAGAACAGTCTCCATATTGCCCCAGACTTCTGTCGGCAGCTCTGGGGACTCCTTTTGTCCCCCATGTCCACAGGGCAGGTGGCCTGAGGAGTTGGGGTGCAGACTTACGCTGGCCCCGTCTCTGGAAGCCTGACACCAGCAGACATAGGGGGTGTCATGTCCCCGTGACAAGTGATGAGGACAGAAGCTGTGTCCCTTAGGCCAATGGGCCTCTGAGGGGCACTGTGACCTGAGGTAAAGATGGAGCCCCAGGCTGCCTCAGTCCTGTGGCTGTGAGGTCACTCCTGCCTGCAGTTAACGTGGATGACTCCAGTGTCATTTCCTTCAGGGGTGGTGGCTGTGGTGACCTTGTCTGTGGTATTTGGTGGTGGCCTTCAGGGTGTGTCAGGGTCGAAGAAAGATGCCCCTGGCTCTAGGTGGAGCCGGCAGAGCCCCTGTTCCTGTGGGCAGTGCTGTGATATGATGTCTCCAGCAGCAGGGACTACTGGCCTGGCCCATGTGGGAAGAATCTAGAGTATCCCCTTAGATTCTGGATGATGGGGCTTGTACTGCATCTCCCTGTGACTGTGGGCACCGGGCCCCTGCCCTTCCCCTCTTCCCAGCTGCCCTCACTTGGCCCCTAGTCCAAGCTCGCTCTGGCCAGTGGCCTGTGAGAACCCCCGTCTCCATTGTGCGGTGTCACTCTCACCCGTTCTGAGGTGACTGTGGGCCGGCGGGGCTGAGGATGCTTCTGTGACAGTGCGGCTGGCCTTCCATGGTAGGAGGTGGCCAGAGTGACCACATGCTGGACATTCAGGCTTGAGCCAGGACCACCCCCTGGCTGTGTGATGCTGGGCCAGCTCCTTGCTCTTTCTGAGCCCAGGACAAAATGTGTGTGTGTCTGTGTGGGGGGGTGTGTGTCTGGGTGTGTGTTTCTGTGTGTGTGTCTGTCTGTCTGTCTGTCTGGTGTGGGCGTTTTGGGGAGGGGCCCCCCAGAAGCCCCACGGTGGCACTGCTGTTTTGTTCCCTGTGGTGTGGGAGCTCCGTAGCAAGGCCTTGTTCTAGGGGGCATGTGTCCCCACAGCTCTGTCCCCTCTGGTGTGGTGGCGTCTGCTGGTGCCCTGGGCCAGCTATCTTGCTGTTTTCTGCGTGCTCAGAGCTCTGGGGGAGCCTCATCCCTGGAAATGGGGGCAAGCTCCTTCTGGGTCCATGTCCCCTGCCTCGGCTTCCCTGGGCTCACAGCCATCCCTGCTGGAGACCTTGGGCAGTGACTCTGCTGGGGACACTGTGTGGGTGTAAGGTCTGTGGCTCCTGCAAGCAAGTCTCTCAGGACCCTCAGCTTGGGAACTCTGCCTGGTGTTGGCTGAGGGGGCGCCAGGAAGAGGAGACTGCTGACTGTGCCCCTCCCTCTGTGCTGGACTGCAGTGCAGCTCTCTGCCACCAGGTGGCAGACTTCACTGGCTTCTGAGTCCTGGCCAGTCTGAGCCCTGGCTCAGCAGGCAAGAGCCCCACCTTTGTGTCTCAAATGAGGGGTCAGTGGTGCTGCAGGTTGGGGTTCTGGAATGCAGGGCGGGACTGAGTCCTTGGGGACTGTGGTTGTGGGTAGTCCACTCGGCAGCTAGGAGGCTGGTGAGGGGTCCACCCAGGAGACCTCTGTCCTCTGCTGTGGTCTCCTTGGGAGAGAGACTGGACAGCCTAAAGTGCTTACTGTTGCTAGTAGTATTTTAAATATTTATTTCAATTTAATAAGAGAGAGAGTGTGAGACCAGAGCTCTGTTCAGCTCTGGTTGATGGTAGTGCTGGGGATTGAATCTGGGACCTCATAGTCTCAGGCAGGAGAGTCTTTCGCAGAACCATGATGCAGTCTCCCCAGTTGTTGTTGTTGTTATTATTATTATTATTTTTTTAAGTTATCTGCATATGGGCCGGAGAGAGAGCTCTCTGGATATGGTGTGCTTTGTTATGTGTGTAGTCCAGATCTAAGCCCCAGCACCACATGGGAGCGCTGTGGCAGTGAAGGAAGCTCTGGTAGTCTGAGGTGTCTCTTTCTCTCTCTCTCTCTCTCTCTCTTTCTCTCTCTTTCTCTCTCTGGAGGGGAGCATAGCCTGGGGGGAGGAGGGGTGAGATCTCACATGCCTGAGTCCCTGACTCAACCTCATTTCACAAAAAAGATTAATCTTATTAATTTAAATCTCGTGAGAACATTTCTTTTTTTCTTTTTTAAACATCTTGTTTATTGACACCAGAGATAGAGAGAGAGAATCAGAACATCACTCAGGCCTATATAATCCCCATACAGTATTGTTTATTTATCTTAGCAGAGCCCTGCTCAGATCTAGATTATGGTGGTACTGGGGATTAAACCTGGGAGCTCGGAGCCTAGGGCATAAAAGTCTGTTTGCAGAACCATTATGCTGTCCCCGCTCTCCAGTATCTTACCTCAATGGCAGGAATCTGTGTCACCCTGGGGCGGGGAGTCACTCCCTAGAGCACCCTTATCTCTGTTTTGTGTGTGCATGTTTTGTTTTTTGTCACTAGTTTTATCACTGGGGTTCAGTGCCAGCACTACCAAGACAACTTTCCTGGTGGCCATTTTACCTCCCTTGCTTCTATTATACTTGATAGGACAGAGAGAAATTGAGGGGAGGGGCAGGGGAGGTGGAGAGAGAAAAAAAGACACCTGCAGATCTTAACTACTCGTGAAGCTTCTCCCCTGCAGGTGGGGAGCAGGGGCTTGAATGTAGGTCCTTGAACATGGTATTATGTGTGTGCCTGACAGATTGCACCAACACCCGGCCCCTCCTGCTCTGTTTTCTTTACCAGTCTCATTACTGCAAAGCCAGGAGGGCCTTTTAAGATCACAGGGGGCTAAATGAAATAGAACTGTTGAGTGTTTCACATGGACAAGAGAGAAACAGAAAGAGAGAAACAGGGACTGAGAAGCCAGAGCTCCACCCCACGCGTGTATGTGTGTGGGGGTATCTCCACAGTCACCCTGGAGCTGCCATCAGTGTCATCATGGGCAGTGCCAGTGGGTCATTGTCACTGTCACGCCAGGTGGAGGCTGTCGTCAGGGTGAGGCTCTCGGAGAGGCCGTGCCATTGGGACCTGCCCGTGTGACTTCACTCTGGGGACCACAGGGACTGAGGCTGGTTGTCCCCCACAGGTGGACCCCGACCAGGACGCGGCCCGAGGGCGTCTGCGCGGAGCCCAGGAGAAGATGGTCTACTCACTGGTCTCTGTGCCTGAGGGCAGTGACATCTCCTCCATCTTTGAGCTGGACCCCACCACGCTGCGCGGCGGAGACAGCCTGGTGCCCAGGTGCTGCCCTGCCTGCCGGTGGTCCAGGAAGACCAGTAGGGGGAGCACACAAGAGGATGGGGGCTGGGGGGGCAGGGGGACACAGGAGGACAGGGGACACAGAAGGACAGGGGACACAGGCTGTCTCTGCTGCACAGCCTTGTGCATCATAACATGTGCTTAACCAGGTGCGCCACCGCCCGGCCCCTTTGAGCCCTTTCTCCCAGCATCCCTCGTCTCTTGCCCGTCCTGTTCAGAAGGTCAGACGGTCACACCCTCCCATCCCCCTGTGGTGTCCTGCACACTCTCTCTTCCAGGCGGGTCCTGCCTTTACTTTGCTTCACTGGCTGGGAGAGAATATCTGTGCCCACTGTCCCATCTGGCAGAGAGCAGTGACAGATACTCAGTCCCCTCCGCGTTCTGAATGTGCGTGTGACCAGTGTGACGAGAGGCCACTCTGCTGGCCCTTCCGTGTGGGGAGCAGCTGCTCCAGCTGGTGTCTGGGAAGCCCCTGCCTTCCTTCCCTCACATCCCCTCGGTCCTTCCCCACAGGAACTCATACGTGCGGCTGAGGCACTTGTGCACCAACACCTGGGTGCACAGCACCAACATTCCCATTGACAAGGAGGAGGAGAAGCCGGTGATGCTCAAGGTAAGGCCGGCTGGCTGCTCCCACAGGAGGGCGGGAGGGGTTCACCTTAGGGTGAGACTGCCGGCTTTTTTCCCCGTGAGGTCAGCTACCAGCTGGGCTGTGACTGATGCCAGAATTATCTCCAGGGCCCCTGGTGAAGCCCCCAGGGTGCTGTGAACTGGCCCTGCCATCCAGGGCAGAGCCTGTTAACAGGCTGGTTCTGAGGGGGCTGCATGCCCTTTGAGGCACTCAGATGCCAGCAGAACCTTCTTCCCCAAAGCTGTGCTGTTTCCTCCTATCAGAATGCATGTCTGTGCCAGAACATCGTCCCAGCCCATCATTTCTCTCCCGGAAACCCCTATTCCTCCCCCACCACCACCCCCAGCCTTGAGCAGCTGCCAGAACACTCAGATGGTTTTGACCAGAGCCCTGGCTCATGGTAGAAGCACTGTGCTATCTGTCCCCAGCTCTCAGTTTTCTAAATCACATCTTAGGGTGGTAGACAGGAGAGACTGAGAGAGGAGAGACCCCACAGCCCTGCCCACCCCCAATGGAGCTCCCTGGGTGCTGTGCATGGTGCTGAAAGAGAGAGGAGAGACCCCACACACACACACACACACACACACACACACACACACACCCCTGTTTCACCATCCATGGGGCTCCCTGGCTGCTATTACAATGTTCCCATGTGTTGTGAGGGTTCGTACCTTCCAGGGCTTCTCAGTGTAAGGTGTGCACTCTACCCACTGAGCTAGCTAGTGCTCTCTTCTTTTTCTCTCTCTCTCTCTCCTTCTCTTTTCCTCCTTTCCTCCCTTTTCACCTCCTTTGGTGGAGCTCCCCCCAGTGCTGTAGCCCCTCCCATGTGGGGCTGGGTTGCAAGCCCATGCTTCACGCCTGTGATGGCAGTGTTAAAGCTGGCTGGGTGGAGGGCTCCAGCTCCCAGCAGCACCTGCTCCCACTCCTGGGAGACCTGGTCCCTATCTCCTGTCATGGTGCCCGTGGGGTTCACCCCAGGCTCGGGAGGTCACCTGTGAGCCCTCTGCCTTGCAGATCGGCACGTCACCTGTGAAGGAGGACAAGGAGGCCTTTGCCATCGTGCCTGTGTCCCCCGCGGAGGTGAGGGACCTCGACTTTGCCAATGACGCCAGCAAAGTGCTGGGCTCCATCGCCGGCAAGCTGGAGAAGGGCACCATCACTCAGAACGAGAGGAGGTGAGTGGGTGGGGCCGGGACCTGGGATGGACGGCCTGACACAGGGACCTGGGGACACACAGCCTGACACAGGGACCTAGGATGGACCCTAGTCCTGACATGGGGACCTGGGGATACATAGTCCTGACACAGGGACCTAGGATAGACCCCAGACCCAACACAGGGACCCCAAGGTGGACCCCAGACCCAACACAGTGATCCCAAGATGGACCCTAGACCCGACACAGGGACACTAAGATGGACCTCAGACCTGACACAGGGACCCAGGACAGAGCCCTGGGCAGTGTGCCTCTGCCTTCAATGGACCCTCCACAGGGACCCCCAAGTTCCCCTCTCTGCTCTGGACAGGGCTTGGCAGGGCTTCGTATTGTGGGGGCTCCAGCTTGTGGGTTTCCAGAATTCACCCCCCAGCCTGCACTGTCTTGACTGGTTCTTATTGCTGACAGTGCTGGGAAAGGTATCTTCCCATCTCTGTACAGACGTGGACCTGCCCCCACCCCAGAGCAGTTCCCATACCAGACACCCCTCTCCCCAGCCCCTGCTTTCCCCGGCATCACAGGGTCTGAGAGTCAGCTTGGGCTTTGTGATTATTTTAGCAAATGTGTTTCTGTCCTCTCTACTCCACACGTGGGGGAAGCCACCTGTCTGGTTGTGTTTCTCCTGACTCCCGTCACTGAGTGCCATCACCTTCAGCTCCTTCCGTTCTGTCCTTTGAGAGGTGCAGCATCTCTTTTTCACAAAAAAAAGCTGCATTGTTTTCCCTGGGGTGTCTATGCCACAGGTCCTATATCTGGCTGATGGGGCATTTAGGCCGACTCCTTGCACTCTCTATTCTGAAAGTCTCTGAGGTTGTCAAACTCTGTCTGTGTCACCCCGGCCTCCTCCACAGACACCTGCTATAATAGATGAAAGGGATCCGTGATGCTGGGAGGGAAAGTTGGGTGCCCACCCTGCTGAGCCTCAGGTCAGACGGGGTCTGTCCAGGTGGTGCTGGGCGAGGGTGCCCTGTGGGTGCCACCGTATGCTCTGTGCGGGACTCCCCGGGACCGTGTTCCCCTGTGAGCACTGAGCCCGGGAGGAGTGGTGCCCCCCCCCCCCGCGCGCCCTGTCCTGAGCCCCCCCTCCACCTGTTGTCTCTGGCAGGTCTGTCACCAAGCTGCTGGAGGACCTTGTGTACTTCGTCACGGGCGGCACCAACTCCGGCCAGGACGTGCTAGAGGTGGTGCTCTCCAAACCCAACCGAGAGCGCCAGAAGCTCATGCGCGAGCAGAACATCCTCAAACAGGTGAGCAGTGTGGGGGGTCCCTCAGGGAAGGAGGAAGAGTGCCTGCTGGGTCGCCACACTTCTGGGGGTGTGGACACATCAGGGTGTCCACCAGCCCCCTGACCCGTATTCCACCAGAGATGGCCAGCCCCCATGTCCCCCTAGAGATGGCCAGTCTCCTTTATGTGTTTCCACTACCCCTCATTGTGCCTTTACCAGCCCTCACTGCCCCCACCCCTCACTGTGCCCACACTGCCCCCCACTGCCCCTCACTGCCCCTACTGCCCCTCTACTTCCCTCACTGTCCCCTCACTGCCCCTCCACTTCCCTCACTGTCCCCTCACTGCCCCTCCACTTCCCTCACTGTCCCCTCACTGCCCCTCCACTTCCCTCACTGTCCCCTCACTGCCCCTCCACTTCCCTCACTGTCCCCACACTGCCCCTCCACTTCCCTCACTGTCCCCTCACTGCCCTTCCACTTCCCTCACTGTCCCCTCACTGCCCCTCCACTTCCCTCACTGTCCCCACACTGTCCCTCCACTTCCCTCACTGTCCCCTCACTGCCCCTCCACTTCCCTCACTGTCCCCTCCATTTCCCTCACTGTCCCCTCCACTTCCCTCACTGCCCCAACACTGTCCCCTCACTGCCCCTCCACTTCCCTCACTGTCCTCACACTGTCCCCTCCACTTCTCTCACTGTCCCCTCCACTTCCCTCACTGCCCCAACACTGTCCCCTCACTGCCCCTCCACTTCCCTCACTGTCCCCTCACTGCCCCTCCACTTCCCTCACTGTCCCCTCACTGTCCCCTCCACTTCCCTCACTGTCCCCTCACTGCCCCTCCACTTCCCTCACTGTCCCCACACTGCCCCTCCACTTCCCTCACTGTCCCCTCCACTTCCCTCACTGTCCCCACACTGCCCCTCCACTTCCCTCACTGTCCCCTCACTGTCCCCTCCACTTCCCTCACTGTCCCCTCACTGCCCCTCCACTTCCCTCACTATCCCCTCACTGCCCCTTCACTTCCCTCACTGTCCCCTCACTGTCCCCTCCACTTCCCTCACTGTCCCCTCACTGCCCCTCCACTTCCCTCACTGTCCCCACACTGTCCCTCCACTTCCCTCACTGTCCCCTCACTGCCCCTCCACTTCCCTCACTGTCCCCTCACTATCCCCTCCACTTCCCTCACTGTCCCCTCCACTTCCCTCACTGTCCCCTCCACTTCCCTCACTGCCCCAACACTGTCCCCTCACTGCCCCTCCACTTCCCTCACTGCCCCTCCACTTCCCTCACTGTCCCCACTGCCCCTCCACTTCCCTCACTGTCCCCACTGTCCCTCCACTTCCCTCACTCTCCCCACACTGTCCCCACATTGCCTCTCCACTTCCCTCACTGTCCCCTCACTGCCCCTCCACTTCCCTCACTGCCCCTCCACTTCCCTCACTGCCCCTCCACTTCCCTCACTGTCCCCTCCACTTCCTTCACTGTCCCCACTGCCCCTCCACTTCCCTCACTGTCCCCATACTGTCCCCTCACTGCCCCTCCACTTCCCTCACTGTCCCCACTGCCCCTCCACTTCCCTCACTGCCCCTCATTCTCATTGCCCCTCACTGTACCTCACTGCTCTCACTGCCCTTCACTATTCCTTCACTGCCCCTCACTGCCTCTCACTATGCCATCACTGTCCCCACAGTCCCCACATGCTCCACCCCCCACTGTCCTGATGCCCTCAGGGCAGCCTCTCTCCTCTTGCCGCACTACTGGGCTGCCTGGTCCAGCCTTGCTGGGAGCCATGGCGGAGTCCCTGTGTGCAGACCCACAGGCTCCTCCCTCTGCTCTGTCCCTGCTCAGTGGGCCTGTCTTTCTGCCCCTGGAAGATGGATGCCTCTAGCCTAGGGTACATGGTGGGGCTGTCTGAGAATCCTGTCAGGAGTGCCGGGAGTGAGTCAGCCCACAGCTCAGTGTTTCCCAAGGTCCTTCAAACGGCCTTAGTCTTTGGGCTGAGTCACTGATGTCTGGGGGCCAGGGATCTGACAGATGGACTGGGAGGGTGGTCTCAGGCCCACCACCAGGCTCTCACGTGCAGTGAGGACAGGTGGCACTCACTTTTTAAAGCATTTTTTATAAATCTTTTTCTTTTAAACTTATTTATTGGTGAGAGGCAGAGAGAAATCGAGAGAGAAAGGGGAGATAGAGAGGGAGAGAGGCAGAGAGACACATGCAGCCCTGCTTTGCTGCTTGTGAAGCTTCCCCCTGCGGGTGGGGACTGGTGGCTAGAACCCGGGTCCTTGCGCACTGTAACATGTGCACTCAACCAGATCCACCACCATCCTCCAATTATGTTCATTTCACCAGCTTGTCGCCTCTGCATCCATTCATTATGCCTCCATGGATGTAGATTCTCAGCTTGTGGGTTTTATTTTATTTGAGAGAGAGAGAGGCAGGCAGGCAGACACACACACACACGTACTCAGCTCTGGCTGATGGTGGTGCTGGGGATTGAATCTAAGATCTCAGAGCCTCAGGCAGGAGCGTCTTTTTGCAGACCCTTTATACTGTCTCCCCAGCCCCCTAGGTTTTGATTTAAAGACGTGAAAATATCCCTTTCACTGAACATTGAGAGGCCTAACTTCAAAACTGTTGTGTCTAGGAAATGGGAAAGCCCAAGGAGTTGGAGAGAGGAAGATTTGCCAGTTGGTGTAACAGCCAAATGCCTGTCTACCTCTCTCATGATGATGATGATGATGATGATGATAATGATAATTTTCTTAACAGAGCCCTGCTCAGCTCTGGCTGATGGTGGTGCTGGGGATTGAACCTGGGACCTCAGGGTCTCAGGCAGGAGAGTCTTTTGCAGAACCATAATGTTGTCTCCCCAGTCCTGGCCTCATCTTTTTTTCTTGCAGAGTAGTACTCCACCAAATATATACCCCTTCACACCTTTCTCCAGCCCTCTGTCTCTGGGCACTTGGGCTGCCTCCCTGTCTGGGTCACTGTACAGAAGCAGGTGTGAGCTGTCCTGGGGTGGCAGATGCCAGACTCGGGGGGGTGGGGGGAGGTGACAAGTGACAGACATGCAGACGGGGCTGTGTGCTCCAGCCCCCCGTGAATTAGAGTCCAGGGTCCAAGGGGCCGTGGGCCTGCAGTGCACAGCTCCCCACGGGGGCTAGGGGATGGTGCCATGTGCTCTGTGGCCTGCAGATCTTCAAGCTGCTGCAGGCACCCTTCACGGACTGTGGGGACGGCCCCATGCTGCGGCTGGAGGAGCTGGGAGACCAGCGGCACGCCCCCTTCCGCCACATCTGCCGCCTCTGCTACCGCGTGCTGCGCCACTCTCAGCAGGACTACCGGAAGAACCAGGTGGATTCCAGCCCTGGCGCCACCTGGGAGTGGCACAGATGTACTGGGGGAGCTCTCTGAGAGGGGGAGTGGTTCTCTCTCTCTGTCTCTCTCTGTCTCTTTCTCTCTCTCTGAATTTGAGGGGCTGGGTGGTGGCTTACCTGCTTGAGTACTCATGTTACCACATACAAGGACCCAAGTTCAACTCCCTGATCCCTTCCTGCAGAAGAAAAGCTTCATGAGCACACCTCTCTCTCTCTCTCTCTCTCTCTCGCTCTCGCTCTAGCTCTATCTCTCTCTTGCTCTCCCTCCCTTTCTCTCTTCCTCCCTCCCTCCATCTCCCTCGCTATTACTCTTCCCTCTCAATTTCACTCTCTCCTATCAAATCAAATGAAGTTTAAAAAAATATTTAGGGATGGTGGCACACTTGGTTGACCTCATGTGCAAGGCCCCGGGTTCGAGCCCTCAGTCCCACCTGCAGTGGGAAAGCTTTGTTAGTGGTTAAGTAGTATTGCAAGCCTCTCTCTCTCTCTCTCTCTCCCCCCCTCCCTCCAACCCTCCCTCCCTCTTTATCACTCCCTTCCCTCTTGATTTCTGGTTGTCTATATCCAATAACTAAATAAAGATTAGGAAAAAAAAAACTTGAGAAAGCAGATGGCCTGAATAATGCACTTGGTAGAGACCCTGACATTCCACTAAAAATATATATATATATTAAAGGTAGAAAATTAGGGGCCAGGCAGTGGCATATCTGGTTGGGCAAACATGCTTCAGTGCACAAGGACCCAGCTTTGAGCCCTTGGCCCCCACCTGCAGGGGAAGCTTCAGGGTCATTAGAGCAGGTCATCAGGTGTCTCTCTGTCTCTTTCCTCCTCTTTCTTCCCATCCTTCTCAATGTCTCTCTGTTCTCTCCAACAAAAAAGGGTAAAAATGGATTTTTTGTGTGTGCAAGTCTGAGTGAAAGAATTATTTCAGAGCCCTCAAGGCTGCCTGCAAATTTCCTTTCTGTAGAGTCATTCAGTGAGAATTTTATTTTACTTTATTTGTTTATTCGTTTATTTATTTTTTTTTTACCAGAGCACTGCTCAGCTCTGGCTTATGGTGGTGCAGGGGATTGAACCTGAGACTTTGGAGTCTCAGACATGAGAGTCTCTTTGTATAACCATTAATGCTGTCTACACCTGTCCCTGAGAATCTTCTTGTTCACACTGTGTCATGTTTAGTGTGTGTGTGTGTGTGTGTGTGTGTGTGTCTTGTGACTGGGGCCTCCACTGTTTCTGACAGCCTTTTCTTTTATTTCTTTCTTTATTATTATTTTTAATAGAGATGAGAGACAGGGTAGAACGATAGAAAGAAAGACACTTGCAGAACTACTTCACCACTTGTGAAGTTTTCCCCCTTCAGGTGGGGGTCCAGGGGCTTGAACCCGGGTTCCTGAGAACCATAACATATATGCCCAACTGGGTGCACCACCACCCAGCCCCTAGAGTATGAGTTTTTAAAAAATATTTCATTTAGTTAGTTATTAGAAAGAAATTGAGAAAGGGTGGGGCAGACAGAGAGGGAGAGGCACACCTGAAGCCTGGCTCTACCACTTGTGAAGCTTTCCTGCAGGTGGGGGGCAGGGGCTTGAACCCGGGTCTTTGAGGAGTGGCTCCTGAATGTGGCCACTGGATACACGCTCTCTGGGGTGGCTGCCTCGCAGGGACGCCCTCATCAGGGCTCCCCGACCCGTGTGGGGAGGCCCAAGGGAGGGAGGGATGTCCTCATACGGGCTGTGTGATCCCAGCCGGCTGACGCCCTGTCTCCCATCCCCCGTGTCTCTGTGTCCCCATGTCCCCGTGTCCCCCAGGAGTACATCGCCAAGCAGTTTGGCTTCATGCAGAAGCAGATTGGCTACGACGTGCTGGCCGAGGACACCATCACGGCGCTGCTGCACAACAACCGGAAGCTTCTGGAAAAGCACATCACGGCCGCCGAGATCGACACCTTCGTCAGCCTGGTGCGCAAGAACCGGGAGCCCAGGTGAGTGTGGGCCAGTGCAGGTGGGTGCAAGTGGGGTGACGGGCGGGCGTGGGCGCTGGTGGGCACAGGGTGGCTGTGAGTTCAGGAAGTGCCCTGCGTGCTAAGGAGCTTTGCTCTCTTCTTGCTGGGTAACACTAAGGGGGCAGGACTGGGTAGGCACAGGGTGCTGCATGCACAGTGCTGGGGGCAGGTGCAGGGTACTGTGAGTACAGTGCTGGAGGCAGGAGGTGGGCACTGAGCACAGTGCTGAAAAAGGGTGCAGGGTATTGTGTGCACAGTGCTGTGGACAGGTGCAAGATGCTGTGCATGGTGCTAGGGGCAGGCACAGGGTACTGTGTGCACAGTTCTGGGGCAGGTGTAGGGTGCTGTGTGCACAGTGCTAGGGGCAGGCATGGCAGTATGAGCACAGTACTGGGAGCAGGTGCAGGATACTGTGCACAGTGCTGGGGGCAGGCACAGGGTACTGTGAGCACAGTGCTGAGCATAGTGCTAGTACTCTGTGCACAGGGCCGGGGCAGGCACAGGGTAGTGTGAGCACAGTGCTATGGACAGGCACAGGGTACTGTGTGGGCAGATGTAGGGTACTGTGTGCACAGTGCTAGGGGCAGGCACAGGGTAGTGTGTGCACAGTACTGGGGACAGGCACAGGGGACTGTGAGCACAGTGCTAGAGGAGGGTGCAGAGTACTGTGTGCACAGTGCTGGGAGCAGGTACAGGGTACTGTGTGCACAGTGCTGGGGGCAGGTACAGGGTACTGTGAGCACAGTGCTAGGGGCAGACAGGGTTGGGGGCCACTGCCCTCAGCAGCCAAGGAAGCTGTGTGGGGAGGGCAGTAGGCATGGAAACTGGGCCCCATACTCCTGCCAGCCAGCGTGTGGGGGCCCAGGCACAGCCCCGCAACCCCGGTGCCCCTCCGCAGGTTCCTGGACTACCTCTCGGACCTGTGCGTGTCCATGAACAAGTCCATCCCCGTCACGCAGGAGCTCATCTGCAAGGCCGTGCTCAACCCTGCCAATGCCGACATCCTCATGGAGACCAAGTGAGTGCTCCCCGCGCCCCGAGCGCTGAGTCCGGGCTGCAGGTGTCTATGTCTCTGTCCGTCTCTGTCCTAGCAAATGAAATAGAAAAAAAAAAAAAAGAAAAAAGTGCCCACTGGAAGTGGTAGATTCATCATGCAGTCCCTGAGTCTCAGCCCTGGGGGGTGGGGGGAGAGAGAGAGGGAGAGGGAGAGGGAGAGAGGAGAAAAGGGAAAGATGGAAAGAAAGAACAGTGACCAAAAGTCACTGTTCCAAACGCATCTTAGTTCCTTGGCCCTTGGTGGTTCAAGTGCTCTCGGCACAGGCTGGCTTCCCACCCGGTACGCCATCAGGGAGAGGCCACAGGTATAAGCGAAGTGCTGCTGGGTGTCACTTATGCCTTAGGCTTGTGGCTTAAAAAAATTATTTAGGTGTGGGGTGGTGGTGCACCTGTTTGAGCGCACGTATTACAGTGCGCAAGGACCCAGGTTAGAGCCTGCAGGGGGAAAGCTTTGCAAGTGGTGAAGCAGGTCTGCAGGTGTCTGTCTGTCTCTATCACTCCCTTCCCTCTTGATTTCTGGCTGTCTCTATCCAGTAAATAAAGATAATAAAAAAATTTAAAAAATTATTTAGAAATATTTTATTGATTGATAACACAGAGAACTTGAGAGGGAAGGGGGAGGTGAACATGGAGAGAGACAACTGCAACCCTGCTTCCTGCTCCTGAAGCTTCCCCCCTGCAGGTGGAAAGCCGGGGCTTGAACCCAGGTCCTTGCTCATGGTAGCGTATGCAGTCAACTAGGTGCACCAGTGCCTGGCCTCCGCTGTGTTATTTTATTTGTAGGACAGAGACAGAGAAATTGAGAGGGGAAAGGGAGACAGGGAGACAGAGCTGCTTCACTGCTCAAGAGCTTCCCCCCTGCAGGTGGGGGCTGGGAACTCAAATCTGGGTCCTTGCACATGGTAACGTGTGTGCTCAACCTCCTTCATCACTGCCTCGCCTCCACTAGGGATTCTTTAAGAGAGAGAAGAGGGAAGGGATAGAGAGAAGCAAAGACAGAGAGGTGGAAGGAGGGAGAGAGAGAAACCATAGGACCACTCAGCATCCTAGGAGCTTCCCCAGGTGCTATCCCTAGGTAGCCCTGGCATGGGGTGCCAGGGCTCACACCCAGGGCATTGCGCATGGCGATGCTTGTGTGGTTGGGCACATGGTGCCCTCTCTCAGCCACCCTCGGTGGGATTCGACTCTGTTTGGTCCTCTCACAGAATGACTGAGTTTGGCGTTGACGCAGAGGCCCTCCCCCTGGGTGCTGTCACCTCTGGGGTCACATCTGTGGTGTGGGGCTGTTGGGGGGGGTGTTCAGAGCACCCCGACTTCTCACCAGGTGCCAGGACTTCCCTACCCACACTGACTAGCAACCTCGATGGGTCCCCAGGTGTGGCCACTCCGGGGGTGGGCCGTCCCCCTGTGCTGTCCCCTGCGGGCAGCATGGTGCTCTGGGCGCATCACGAGGGCCTGTCCCCCCCATGCAGGCTGGTCCTCTCCCGCTTCGAGTTCGAGGGGGTGTCTTCAGGGGAGAGCACACTGGAGGCGGGCGAGGACGAGGAGGAGGTGTGGCTCTTCTGGAGGGACAGCGGCAAGGAGCCTCGCGGCAAGAGCGTGCGGGAGCTGGCGCAGGACGCCAAGGAGGGACAGAAAGAGGACCGAGACGCCCTCAGCTACTACAGGTCAGCTGTGGGGGCAGGCGGGGACGGGTGGCGGGGGGGCGGAGTGGGCATGCACTGGCGTCGGTGTCTGCGGGTGGGCCTCACCTCTGCCTCCCACTGCTGGGGAGGGCCGGACCCTGACCTTTGGGGGGGTGGCTTTGAGGACTGTGTTGCCTCTGCCTGTTCTCTGTCTGCATGGTGACCAAGGTGGGCCTGTTCCTCAGCTGTGTGCAGACAGAACTGGAGAGTGAGACTGTGTGTGTGTGTGTGTGTGTGTGTGTGTGCGTGCCTGCATCCCCGTCTTTCTTGTCTATTCATCTTTGCATCAGTTTATCTGTCTGTCAACCTGCCTGTCCATCCATCCATCTATCCATCCTTTTACCTATCATCTATCCATCCACCCATCATCCATCATCATCCATCCATCCATCATCCATCCATCCATCCATCCATCCATCCATCCATCCATCCATCCATCCATCCATCCATCCATCCATCATCTATTCTTCCATTTATCATCTACCCATCATCTGTCCATCATCCATTATCATCATCTATCCATCATCCATCCAGCTATATCTATTGGACTGTTGGAAGTCATGATGTGTTTTTCTACATTTTTCTCTGCAAAACTGCATCACAACTTTTCTGACAAATGAATTATCTTTCTGTCCATCCATCAGTCCATCTATTCTTCTGCCCGCCCCTCCCACCCCCAGAGAGACGCACACAACCGTTGCTCTCCCTCTCCTCCTCCCCCTCCACTTGTGCAGACACCAGTAATGGCCCAGGGCCCACGCTGGCACTTCTTGTCCCCTCCCCTCAGCACAGGGCCGTTGTCACCTCTGCCTACCCCGTCAGGAAGCTGGCTGCCACTGTCTCGAGACTGGTCCCCGTCTGCTCAGGCTGTTCCTGTCACCTCCCCGTCCTCAGTCCAGGCTCTGAGGCCTGCTGAGCCCGCTCCCTTATGGTGGTCTGAGGGGAAGAAGGTGAGAGCAGAAATAAAAAATACTCAGGAAGAAGAGAAAGGGGAAGGACCACTGAAAAGGGCATGTGACTATTCTTTGAAATTTATTTTTATTAGATAGAGACAGGTAAGAGTCGATAGAGAAGGGAGAGACACTGCAGCCCTGCTTGACCGCTCATGAAGCTTTCTCTCTGCAGGTGGGGACCAGGGGCTTGAACCCAGGTCCTGCACCTGATGGGGATGGCAGCTTGTCTCTGGGACCCGCCTCACCCCACACTGGTGCTGGAATGCCTCCCTGAGGGGGGACCCACCTGGTCACTCTCTGGTCACTGCTGGTCAGTTCAGATGTTGGAGAGCCTCTGTGGAGGTGGGGCTGTGACCTTCAGTTCTCTCCACAATCCTGGGGTGGCCGTTTCCTTTTACAGGAGACCCTGTGTCTCTGCTGCTCTTTGCTCAGTGAGGTCATGTTTTCCAGTGCTGGTACACCATGTCCATGTGGCCTAGGATAATTTCTCTTCGGGTCCCACTGATTTCTGTACAGTTGTTGGTCCATGCCTAAAATTTCAGCTTTCTGCAAAACACTCACCCCCAGCCCAGGTCCTCCACCACCATCAAGACCTAACCCCCCCCCCCCCCCGAGTCCATTACTTTGGTGCAATACACCAAACCCAGTTCAAGTTCTGCTTTGTGTTTTCCTTTCTGTTCTTATTTCCTTTTTAAAAAAATTTTTTAAGATATTTATTTATTCCCTTTTGTAGTCCTTGTTTTATTGTTGTAGTTATTATTGCTGTTGTTGTTTGTTGGATAGGACAGAGAGAAATGGAGAGAGGAGGGGAAGACAGAGAGGGGGAGGGAAAGAAAGACAGACACCTGCAGACCTGCTTCACCGCCTGTGAAGCAACTCACTTGCAGGTGGGGAGCCGGGGGCATGAACCGGGATCCTTCTGCCCGTCCTTGTGCTTTGTGCCACCACCTGCGCTTAACCCGCTGAGCTACCGCCCGACTTCCTCTGTTCTTATTTTGTAACTTGTGTCCGTGAGTGAGGTCATCCCATATTCATCCTCTTTCTGGCTTACCACACTAACATGTGTGGACTCACCTGTCCTGACCCCCCCCCTGTGAGGTCTCACCTGCACATGCTGGGGACCGACTGAGCCTGGGCCCTGCTCACCTGAGCACTCTGAGTGTGTGTGTGTGACTCCGGAACCTTCTGCCGCAGATACCAGCTGAACCTTTTTGCGCGCATGTGCCTGGACCGTCAGTACCTGGCCATCAACGAGATCTCGGGGCAGCTGGATGTGGACCTGATCCTGCGTTGCATGTCAGACGAGAACCTGCCCTTCGACCTGCGTGCCTCCTTCTGCCGCCTCATGCTGCACATGCACGTGGACAGGGACCCCCAGGAGCAGGTCACCCCTGTGAAATACGCCCGCCTCTGGTCTGAGATCCCCTCTGAGATCGCCATCGACGAGTGAGTTGGCCTGCAGCTCGGGGCGGGGGGTGTATCTCTCTTTGGGTGGGGGGTTTCTCTGCAGACTGAGGGCTCCCTGTGCAGACTCAGGGCTCCCCCTGCAGCCCCCCTTTTTTTCCTTTTAGTTTATAGACAGGATAAAGAAAAATTGAAAGGGAAGGAGAGAAGAGATAGAGAGAAAGAGACATCTGCAGCACTGCTTTACCGCTCAGGAAGTGTTTCCCTCAACCCATGGCCTCACACGTGCACTAGTGCAATGCTGATTTTATTCCCGCTCCCCGACCTCAGTTTTTATTTTAGAACGAGAGAAGGGAGGGCCAGGAGGCAGGCCATGGCATTACTCCCCCATCTGGGGTGCTCCCTGCCCACTGTCCACATACACCTTACCTGCCGCACCATCTCCCACCCTTGTTTTCACATCTCTGTCTCTCTCGTCTGACAAATACCTGCCTCCCAAGTGCCAGGCTGGAGGGCTGTCAGAGAACAAGCTAGCAAGTGGCACTAGCGGGGAGCGACAGAGGGCCACAGGACCTCTGGCCAGCAGCCAGACACGGGGTCGGGGATGCAGATGCAGCACTTCTCATGGCCTGCGAACTGAGTCTCACGTCAGCTTTCCTTCTCTCTCCGTCCCTCTCAGCTACGACAGCAGCGGAGCCTCCAAAGACGAGATTAAGGAGCGCTTTGCTCAGACCATGGACTTCGTGGAGGAGTATTTGAGGGACGTGGTCTGCCAGAGGTTCCCCTTCTCCGACAAGGAGAAAAACAAGCTGACGTTCGAGGTAACCTCACCATGTGCCCCGATTCGCTGCTCTGTGACATCAGCTGAAAACCTCTCTTGGCGTGCCATGGCTTTTATGGGCAGGCTCTGGTTTCTGTGACACGGGCATCCAGCCCCATTCACTTGGCTCCCTGCAGAATGAAGCCAGGGATGCTGGGTCCTGGGGCTTAGCTCTGAGGACACACACAGCTCCGGCTGAGTCACGAGAGAGGACAAAACGTGTGTCCTGGGGGTAGGAAGGGAAATGGTGTGCTTGTACTCTGCCGCACTGAATCATCAGGGGAGCGTCAATCAGTCTTCCCGTAGAGCCAAATGTTTCTTTCCAGACTGTTGTCTTTGGGTACCTGCATTTTCTCAGAGGGGTTTAGGCGTCTTTTCTGTGTCTTTGGTGGGAACCCCCCTGCCTGCCGTCCATCATTCTTAGCAAGCTGAGCAGATCAAAGGATTTAGTCAGCCATGCAGCTACATAACTTCAATTTCACAGGTCTCCTTTCCTTTTCTTTTTTTTTTAACCTTCCTTCCTTCCTTTTTTTTTTTTTTTTTTTTTGCCTCCAGGGTTATCACTGAGGCTAAGTGTCTGCACTACAAATCCACTACTCCTGGTGTCCATTTTTTCCAATTTTTTTTTCTTTTTTGGATAGGACAGAGAAACTGAGAGGGGAAGGGAAGATAAGAGAGGGAGAGAGAAAAATAGACACTTGCAGACCTGCTTCACCACTTGTGAAGCATCCTCCCTGCAGGTAGAGAGCCAGGGGCTAGAACTGGGATCCTTGTGCCAGTCTGTGCGCTTGGTACTATGTGCACTTAACCCGGTGTACTACGGCCCAGCCCCCACTTTTTTTTTAAAAAAATATTTTTTATTTTAATTCACTCTATCCTTTAGAGAGTGGTTTTATCTTTTAATTTGTATTTATGTGATAGAACAGAGAAGTTGAGAGGGGAGAGGGAGATCTGCTGATCTGCTTCACTGCTCGCGAAGCTTTCCTCCTGCAGGTGGGGAGCGAGGGCTCAAACCGAGGTCCTTGTGCATGGTGACATGTGCGCTTAATTAGCCAGGTGCATCTCTGCCTGGCTGCTTCTTCTTCTTATTAATTAATTAATTAATTAATTTCTACCAGAGCCCTGCTTAGCTCTGGCTTATGGTGGTGCTGGGGATTGAACCTGGGACCTCAGGGCCTCAGGTGTGAAAGTCATTTGTATATCCATTGTGCTGTCTTCCCAGCTCTCGTTTCTTTGTTCAGACTCAATTGGATTCCTAGTAAGGAAAGCTTGGGAGACACAGGGGCCTGTGCTCATAGAGAGATAAGGAGAGAAGGTAGTAGTGTTGCATCTTGGCTGAATGATTGGGCACATGGGGAGGGGAGGAGGTGACAGCAGAGGGGAAAGGCTGGCCAGAAGTGGCACTTAGTGGCCTGGAAGATGGCTCAGCTGGCATGTCTGAGGGTGCTGGTTCGGTCCCCAGCCCTGCCTGCATGTAGCAGAGCCATGCTCTGTCTTCTCTTTCTGATGTGACCTAGATAATCTCAGCAAGAAAAGGCACTTTTCCTCTCTCTGTCCTGTACAGAGCAGCCTACCTGGAGGCTCTCATGGGTCTTTTTTTCTTTTTGTTTTGATAGAGGTGCGAGAAAGAGAGAAGGGGGGGATAAAAAGAGACAGGAAAGGTACCTGCAGCATTTTCCCATCATTTCTGATGAGAGAGAGAGGGGTCACCTCCCCCTCTGGCCGGGACCCTCCACACAATGGGGACTGGGGGCTTGAACCTGGGTCATAGTGCAAGGCAACATGTGTGTCTATCTGCAAGCCAACGAGCATAAGTTCTCTCACCACAAGGTCCTTCAAAACAGCCCCTGAGAAATGAGCTCCCATCAGCTTGGCTCTTCCTGTTTTTCCTCTCACTGAAACCACAGGTGGTCAACTTAGCACGGAACCTCATCTACTTTGGTTTCTACAACTTCTCCGACCTGCTCCGACTCACCAAGATCCTGTTGGCCATCCTGGACTGCGTGCACGTCACCACCATCTTCCCCATCAGCAAGGTCGCCAAGGGAGAGGAGACCAAAGGTGAGGCGAGGGGCCCCTCTCCCTATCGGCATGCCCCCCTTGTCCCCTGGCCTCACAGCTTCTCAGCGGGGACATTCCCAAATAGTTTGCTGCAAATGTGACAGTGGAGGACACCCTCAGCGGGCTGTTGGTCACTGTTCCCCCTGCTATTCCTGTGAGAATCTGCATCTCTGTCTCCTCTGTTTCTTTTTTTTTTTAATATTTATTTATTTATTCCCTTTTGTTGCCCTTGTTGTTTTATTGTTGTAGTTATTATTGTTGTTGTCGTTGTTGGATAGGACAGAGAGAACTGGAGAGAGGAGGGGAAGACAGAGAGGGGGAGAGAAAAATAGACACCTGCAGACCTGCTTCACCACCTGTGAAGTGAACCCCCTACAGGTGGGGAGCCAGGGGCTGGAACCGGGATCCTTATGCGGGTCCTTGCTCTTTGTGCCACGTGCGCTTAACCAGCTACGCTACCGCCGGACTCCCTCCTTTCTGTTTTTGAAGGTCTTCCATTGATATGTTAACAGGAAAGAAAGAGGCCAGAGCTCTGCTCAGCTCTGGTGTGAGGTGTTGTTGGGGCCTCAGGCAAGCAAGGCCTGTGCTCTTCCAGGCTGACCTCTCTCTCTCCCTCACAGCGTCTGTCTTGCTGAACCTTGAAACTGCCTAAGCAGCTTGCATGCCTGTCCCTTCTAACTACACATGAGAAACACACATTGTTCTTGAGGTGTCATGGTGCTGTAGCTTAGATGGAGAATCCAGGCTGTGACCGGGTGTCCTGTGTCCAGTTCGTGAATGGGAAGACCTATCTGGCTGTTTCTTTCCCCCACTATTGTCTGTAGTAGCACATACTAAGTATTCGTATGTGGTATTATTATTATTGTATTATTATTGTTTCCGCCAGGGTTATAGCTGGGACTTAGTGCTGACACTATGAATCCACTACAGCCCCATAAGCCAGAGCTGAGCAGTGCTCTGGGGGAAAAAAAAAAATCATAATGAAGGGAAAACACTAAGCAGAACTTGGACTGGAGCTGGTGCATTGCACCAAAGTGGAAGACTCAGGGGTTGGGGGGGGTGGATTTAGGTCCTGGAATAGGATGACAGAGGAGGACCCAGTGGGGGTTGAATTGTTATGTGGAAGACTGAGAAATGTTACACATGTACAAACTGTTGTATTTACTGTCGACTGTCAACTGTTAGTCCCCCAATAAAGCATTAGAAAAGAGAGAAAAAGAGAGAGAGATCCCTGCAGCGCTGCTTCACTGCACCTGTTCTTGCAGGTGGGGAGTGGAGGCTCGAACCCAGGTCCTTGTGTAGGGTAATGTGTGCACTCCACCAGGTGCCGGTGTTGCCCACCCCCAGGCGTAGATCACCAAGCCCCTTGGTACATGTGTCTGTGCACCCTGTACCGTGCACTTCTGCCGTTGCCGTTTGACCTGGGTTTGTCACTGAGGAAGCAGGGCCTTGGGTACAAGCCTGGGCTACTGTCTGTGGTGACACTGGCTTGACACCTTGGTGTCTCCGGTTTCCTCGGGTCCGTCAGCAGCTGTGAGGTGGCAGGTGCCAGTCCACACTGGGAGGGGACCAGATGCTCTGGGACACTCTGGGCAGGGTCACCAGGCCTGGGGATATAGCCTGAGTGTCCTTATTTCTCCTGGGTGTTTGTAAGAAGTATTTATTTATATTGTATAATCAGAGAGAGAGAGGGGGAGAGAAACTGATGCCGGAGCCCTGCTCAGCTCTGGCTGATAGTGGTGCTGGGCATTGAACCTGGGACCTTAGACCCTTAGGCATGAGAGTCTTTTTGAAGAACCATTATGTTGTCTCCTTCCCTCCCTCCCCTTCCTTCCTTCCTTCCTTTCTTAATGAGAGAGAAAGAGACAACTAGAGCATCAGTTTGGCCCTTGGGATGCTGGGCGTTGAACTCTGAGCCACCTTTGAGTCCAGCACTTCACTCACTGCACCCTTATCCTTGAACACTGGGGACAGTTATTGCTTTAAATCAGAGATACAGAGAAAATGTGCACACACACACACACACACACACACACACACACACACACACACACACACACACACACACACACACGGGCCCTGCTCAACTCTGGCTGATGGTGGTGCTGGGGATTCAACCTGGGACCTCAGAGCCTTAGGCGTGAGAATCTTTTTGCAGAACCATTGTGCTGTCTCCTTCACCCTTACTTTTCTCTCTCTTTCTTTCTCAGCCTGGGACCTCGGAGCCTTAGGCGTGAGAATCTTTTTGCAGAACCATTGTGCTGTCTCCTTCACCCTTACTTTTCTCTCTCTTTCTTTCTCTTTTTTCACTAATGGTGGGGGGGGGGGAGAAAGTGAACTAGAGCATAACCCTGACACTTGTGGTGCCGGGGATCAAACTCTGGACCTCTTATCTGTGAGTCCAGCACCTCATCCACTGTGTCCTCTCCTGGGCCACCCAGCTCTGCCTGACAGTGGTGCTGGGGATTGAACCTGAGACCATCAGAGACTGAGGCAGGAGTTTCTCTTTACAAAACCACTGTGCTATCTGCTCAGGCCCCTCACCTGGATGCTGACGGAGCCCCAAGGCCTGAGGCTGGGTCAGGATAGAGACGTGTGCCGGGAGTAGGGTGTCCCCAGAGCCCCCCGTACCCCCTTTCCTACTGCCTCGGGTGCCTGCTGACATCCCATCTCGCCCGCCTCCCAGGCAGCAACGTGATGCGTTCCATCCACGGGGTGGGCGAGCTGATGACGCAGGTGGTGCTGCGTGGGGGCGGCTTTCTGCCCATGACGCCCCTGGCGGCCGCCCCAGAGGGCAACGTGAAGCAGACAGAGCCCGAGAAAGAGGACATCATGGTCATGGACACCAAGCTCAAGATCATCGAGATCTTGCAGGTGGGCGCGGGCACGGGCACAGGACCAAGGGGGCCTGCCTTCTGCCACATGTGTCTCCCTCTGGGATTGCCTAGCTCCCTCAGGAAGCAGAAGCCAGAGTTCTGCTCAGGAACCCATGGTGCTGGGGATTGAACCCGCACCCTCGGGCCATGCCAGCCCTGCGCTCTGCCAGCTGAGCCATCTTCCAGGCCACTGAGTGCCACTTCTTGCCCGGCCTTTGTCTCCCCTCTGCTGTCACCTCCTCCCCTCCCTGTGTGGCCGGCGCTGCAGCCCAGCTGCCACGTCACCTTGTCACTGAGCTCTCTGTGTTCAGTGGCCCCTGTCTCCCAAGCTCCCCTTTCCTTGCGGTCTGGGCCTGCCTCTCTTCTGCACACAGAGCATCGTTCCTGCTTCCATTATGAACCTGTTTGGGGGCCCAGGGTCTTTGCAACAACTCCCTCCCCCGCTTTTGCTTATGTTCCTTCACTTCTTCATTTATTCAGTGAAGCATGTATAGAAAGAGGTTCTGATGTCCCTGCCCCTCTGGGGTTTGGCGTTTGTGCAGTTTTTCTCCTCTGGATCTGTTTCCAGATAGACAGAGACTGACAGAGACAGAGAGGAGAGAGACACCACAGCATCAGAGTTGCTTCCTTGTGCTATAGAGCTTGTGTGGGGGGGAGGGGGCCTCAAACCCGAGTCCCTAGCTTGACAAATCAGGTACCCGGCCAGGTGAGCTTTCTCACTGGACCCCCCTGAAACTGAGGCTCAGGGCTGACTGGCCCCCAGACTGGTCCAGCAGCCAGCGGGGAATGGGCTGGCATGCTAGGTGGCAAGCCTGGGGTCCATCTCAGTCTGGGGAGGGGTGATAGCCAGCCTCAGTCTGGGGGAGGGCACCAGAGCATGGGCAGAGCCCTGGAGAGCTGGACATATGGCCCCAAGGCCCAGCTGCCCATCTGTCCCTTGAGCCTGAGCCATAATCCCAAGGAGGCTGCTGCTGTTGGCATCCAGAGTAAGAGGACAGAGAGGGAAACAGCCTGGGGTTTGCATCCAGATCACAGGAAGCTGGAGAGACCCCACAGTCCTGCCTACCCTCCATGGGGCTCCCTGGGTGCTGTGCATGGTGCTGAGAGAGGAGAGACCCCGCAGCCCTGCCCACCCTCCATGGGGCTCCCTGGGTGCTGTGCATGGTGCTGAGAGAGGAGACACCCCACAGCCCTGCCTACCCTCCATGGGGTTCCCTGGGTGCTGTGCATGGTGCTGAGAGAGGAGAGACCCCACAGCCCTGCCCACCCTCCATGGGGCTCCCTGGGTGCTGTCCTTGTTTCACTCTCCAGAGCGTGAGAGCACAGTGTTCTGGAAGGTTTTCTGATGTGCTGGTGGCCCAGGGAGAGAGCCATGGGGAGGGTCCTATTCACAGTGAGGAAGTGAGCAGCCAGCTGGTTCAGAAGTTGAGCTTGGCAGGCAAGCCAGGAGGGCAGGTTGTAGGGACTTTGGACAACTAAGCCTCATGCATGGAACACACTCAGTCCTGCAGTTACTGGGTGGCAGCAGAATGCCAGGGCAGATGTGTCCCCAGGCTGGACACTGTGTCAGCCGTCTCTCTCCCACCCACTTCCTGTAGTTCATTCTGTTTGTTTGTTTTACCAAAGCACCACTCAGCCCTCACTGGGGACTGAACCTGGGACCTTGATGTCTCAAGCATGAGAGTCTGTTTGCATAACCATTATGCTATCTCCCCTCCCCCTGTAGTTCATTCTGAACGTGAGGCTGGATTACAGGATCTCCTGCCTGCTGTGTATATTTAAAAGGGAGTTTGATGAAAGCAATTCCCAGACTTCGGAATTGACCTCCGGGAACAGCAGCCAGGAGGCTGCCCCCAACAGCAGCATGCCCGGTGAGTGGCACCACACTGGGCTGCTGGCAGGAGTGTGGGACCCGGGTCTGCTGGCAGCCAGGAGCTTGGGCAGAACCTTCTAGAAATGGGTGCAGGGCAGAAGCATTTGAGGATACCCCTTAGGGTGAGAGTCTGTGATGGGGGAGTGAACCCAGGTGTCTGTGGGTGGAGCTTGTGCCTGTCCTTCCTGGGGCTGGAGCCTGGTGGTGTGGTTACTGTTGAGAAGTAGGCGGTAATAACAGTCAAACCAAACTCTCCAAAAGTTTTTTATCTTCACTAGCAACTTGAAAAACTGACTTTTTGGCAGCATTTGGGCTTTGCACATGTGTGATTCCATGGCTCAGGGGCTGGCATTTTTATTCTCTTAAGAGAGGAGAGACCCCACAGCCCTGCCTACCCTCCATGGGGCTCCCTGGGTACTGTGCATGGTGCTGAGGGAGGAGAGACCCCACAGCCCTGCCCACCCTCCATGGGGCTCACTGAGTGCTGTGCATGGTGCTGAGAGAGGAGAGACCCCACAGCCCTGCCCACCCTCCATGGGGCTCACTGAGTGCTGTGCATGGTGCTGAGAGAGGAGAGAGCCCACGGCCCTGCTCACCCTTCGTGGGGCTCCCTGAGTGCTGTGGATGGTGCTGAGAGAGGAGAGACCCCGCAGCCCTGCCCACCCTCCATGGGGCTCCCTGGATGCTTCCATGTGGTACTGAGGCCTGAACCTAGGTCCCTGCACTCAGCAAGGTGTGTGGTCCACCAAGGAAGACAGCTGGGAATAAGATTAACCCTCCCAACCCCTAAGTGCATCTTTTGCTTCTGTGCTTTGAGTGCAGGGGTAAAGAAAGGATAGGAGGGTTAACCCCATTCCCATTTGTCTTCCTTGGCTTGAGACCCTCCCTCTGCTGACTGTTCCTCAGTGAGCAGCTCCCTATGCAAGCTCCTGCCCTGTGTGTTGAGAGTGGGGTACCCTCCTGGACACTAGCCGAGAGTCCTGGGGCCAGGCCACGGCCATGAGGGGAGGGGCCAGTCCTCCAGTGTTGTGCTTCCAGACATCCTTGAATGATGACGCCACTCTCTGTCCTCCTCAGGCGCCCTGGACTTTGAGCACATCGAGGAGCAGGCTGAGGGCATCTTCGGAGGAAGGAAAGTGTGGGTTCCAAGTTCTGGCGGGTGTGATGGTCCCCTCCTGCCCCCTCCCCCAGCTCTGAATCCCCTTTCTGGGCCAGGAGAGCGCTTTGGGTAACAGTACAACTGGAATTTGGTGCTCAAGCCTGCGTTATCCCAGTCACGTGTGTGTGTGTGTGTGTGTGTGTGTGTGTGTGTGTGTGTGTGTGTGTGTTCTTCCTGGAGTGGGGAGATTGTAAAGAGGGTTCCCAAAACACATATGTCCTTTTTTTTTTTGTGGGGACGATTTCACCCCACTTTTGCTTACACTCTGTTCTGTGGGCTGATGGGATGGAGCCAGTGGGCTGTTCTTTCAGTCACTGGGGAGGGGGGTCTGTGTGTGTCACTGGGACCCCCCCATCTCCATGGCTTCCCACACTGCTCCTAATGGGGGCTGATGCTGTCAGCTGCCTGCACCCTCCACCCCCCAGCAGCTGAGCCCATCAGCTGGCCTTAGGAGGGGCAGCTGGCGTCTGTCCCTGTCACACTGTCACCTCCTAGCAGTCAAAGTCCATCATTACTGAGCCCAGTGTCATGAGGGAGGGACCCCCTGAGGGCTGGACATCTCTCGGGCCTGTTTGTCGGGGACCCCGCTGTCCCCCTTAGCCTTTTCCGTGCTTGCTCTTGAAGCTGAGGCTTATTTTTATTTTCCTCTTCCTCCTCCTCCCCCCTCCTCCTTCCCTTCTCCTGTCCCCCCCTCTTTCTCCCCCTCCTCTTCTTCTTCCTTCTCTCCCTCCCTCCCTCCCCCTCTCCTCCTTCTCTTTCTTCTCCTTCTTTCTTAGTTGCCACCAGGATTATCTGTGAGGCTTAATGTCTCATTGTGAATCCATAGCTCCCAGCAGCCATTTCTTCCATTTTTATTTCTTTCTTTTCTTTCTATTTTATTGGACAGAACAGAGAGAAATTGAGAAGGGAATGGAGATTAGAGAAGGAGAGAGGCAGAGAGACAACTTGCAGACCTGCTTCACCTCTCATGAAGCTTTCCCCCTGCAGGTGGAGACTGGGGGCTTGAACCTGGGTCCTTGCACATGGTAACATGGGCTCTCAACCAGGTCCAGCACTGCCTGCCTCCTCTCCATCCCTGGAAGCAAACCGGGGTCCTACAAAGTGGCTCGTTCACTCTGTGAAAAGAGAGAGAGAGAAAGGAGAGACACAGTATTGTTCCACCCCACACGGGGCTCCTGGGCTGCCCTGTCCCCAAGCTCCAGGAGCCGAGTGCCTGGAACAGGACGGGGTGCCGGGCCAGGCTGGGGTGTCTGGAGGAGCTGGGTGGTCACTGTCTCCCCCTCGGCCTCCCACAGCGAGGAGAACACGCCCCTAGACCTGGACGACCACGGCGGCAGGACCTTCCTGCGGGTCCTGCTGCACCTCACCATGCACGACTACCCCCCGCTGGTGTCGGGGGCCCTGCAGCTGCTCTTCCGACACTTCAGCCAGAGGCAGGAGGTGCTGCAGGCATTCAAGCAGGTAGCAGCCGCGCCCGCCGTGCGCCCCTGCAAGTCTGTACCCGAGGGCAGGGCGAGTGGGTCTGTGCGGCTGAGCTCCACCCGCTTGTGGGCAGGCCACGGGAGGGTCGCGGGAGGGTGTACGCGTGTCAGGCTTTGAGTCCGAGCGGACAGATTGCGCACACCTGAGTGTGCGTGTGAGCACGCGAGTGTGCGCCTGACCGTGTGAGTGTCGCGTGTGTGAGTGTGCCGTGACAGTGACTGCGCACGCGGGGTGGTGCGCTCCAAGGATGTGAATGTGTGTGGCCAGTGTCTCTGGCCGTGTGTATGTGCTTGAGTGTGTTGTGTGACTGTGTGTGTGTGTGTGTGTGTGTGTGTGTGTGTGTGTGTGTGTGTGTGTGTGTGTTTAATTTAAAAAAAATTTGTTACCATCAAGGCAAATCCACTGCTCCTGGTAGCCATGTTTCCATTTTTCTTTCTTTCTTTCTTTCTTTCTTTCTTTCTTTCTTTCTTTCTTTCTTTCTTCTTCTTTTTTTTTAATCTTTATTTATTGGATAGAGACAGCCAGAAATCAAGAGGGAAGGGGGTGATAGGGAGAGAGACAGAGACACCTGCAGACCTGCTTCACCACTTGCAAAGCTTCCCCCCCCATGTAGGCGGGGACCGGAGGCTCAGACCTGGATCCTTGCTCATTGTAATACGTGCGCTCAACCAGGTGTGCCACCACCAACCCCCCCTTTTTTTTTCTGTGATAGGACAGAGAGAAATAAAGAAATGAGGGGAGGGAGAGAGGGAGAGAGGAGTAAGGACACCTGCAGACCTGCTTTACCACTCGTGAAGCTTCCCCTCTGCAAGGGGGGCTCTAGGGGCTTGAACCCAGGGTCCTTGCTCATGGCAGTGATGTGTGCTTAACCAGATGTGCCATCGCCCTGCCCCCTCATGCTTGTGTTTTTATTTTTTATTTTAACACGTTTTATTTTTTTTTCCATATTTTTAACTTACTTTTGGATAGAGACAGAAATTGAAATGGAGGGGGTGAGAAAGAGAGAAAGAGACCTGTAGCCCTGCTTCACTACTCACAAAGTTTTCCTGCTACCAGTGGGGACTGGGGGCTTGAACCTGGGTCCTTGTGCACTGTAATGTGTGTGCTACCAGGTGCACCTCTGCCAGAACCCTGCATGCTTTGGTTGTCCATGTGTGAGTCCAAGTGTGTCTGTAGGAGTTGTGCCCGAGTATCTCCATGTGGTGTCTGTGTGTTGTGTGTGAGTGTGTGTGTGTGTGTGTGTGTGTGTGTGTGTGAGGGAATTTTGACTGCATGTGTGTGTGTGTATGTATGAGTGCATGTGAGTGTGTTCTCTCTACACGTCCTGCAAGGGTGCACCTGTGTGTGTCAGTGAGTTCACTAGTGTGTGTGTGTGTGTGAGAGAGACACAGTGTCAGGATATTGAGTGTGTGTGTGTGTAAGAGAGAAGACATTGTGTGTGTGCTTGCACACTTGTGTGAGCCCACCCTGCTGTGGTCCCCGGCGCCAAGCCCTTGTGCACCCCCAGGTGCAGCTACTGGTCACCAGCCAGGACGTGGACAACTACAAACAGATCAAGCAGGACCTGGACCAGCTGCGCTCCATCGTGGAGAAGTCGGAGCTGTGGGTGTACAAGGGCCAGGGCCCAGATGAGCCCCCGGATGGTGCTGCGGGGGACAGCGAGCTCAAGAAGGTCGAGGTGGGTGGGTGGCTGGCAGCCAGGGGGACTGGGGTGGCTCAGGTGTGGGGGACGTAGCTCAGCTGTCCCTTTGAGCCTCTTGGTGTGGGGGAGTCCTTCTCCACACAGTCCCTCCCAGGACAGCGACTCTGGCCTGCTCCCTCTTGGTGCCCCCACCCTGCTGAGCCCCTCTTTTTGTCTTCTAGGAGGGTAGCGCAAGGCCACAGAAGCACGAGAGCACCAGCAGCTATAACTACAGGGTGGTGAAGGAGGTGAGTGTCGGGAAGGCACCAGCTGCTATAACTACAGGGCGGTGAAGGAGGTGAGTGTCGGGAAGGCACCAGCAGCTATAACTACAGGGCGGTGAAGGAGGTGAGTGTCGGGAAGGCACCAACAGCTATAACTACAGGGCGGTGAAGGAGGTGAGTGTCGGGAAGGCACCAGCAGCTATAACTACAGGGCGGTGAAGGAGGTGAGTGTCGGGAAGGCACCAGCAGCTATAACTACAGGGCGGTGAAGGAGGTGAGTGTCGGGAAGGCACCAGCAGCTATAACTACAGGGCGGTGAAGGAGGTGAGTGTCGGGAAGGCACCAGCAGCTATAACTACAGGGCGGTGAAGGAGGTGAGTGCCGGGAAGGCACCAGCTGCTATAACTACAGGGTGGTGAAGGAGGTGAGTGCCGGGAAGGCCCGTCCCTGTGACTACACAGAGGTTGGGTGCCAGGCTGGTGGTCCAGGGCTCTTGGGGTGTCTTCACTGCTCCAGAGCAAAGGCTTCTCAAGGCCTTGCAGTTTGTGTCTGGAAACATCCGCCTCCCCAGTGGACATCCTAGAACTTTCCCTCCCAGAAGCTGCTGCCTTCCTGGCAGGCTGTGCTGAGCCCTCGGAGGGCTGGGTGTGATGAGACTTGGCCCGGGAGAGTTGGCTGTGGGTCAGTGTGTCCTGGTCCCGTCCCCTCCCTGTCTGCTCCCATCTCCCCCCTGCAGATGTTTTTTTATTCTTATCTTGCCACTAAGATGTCAGCAGGGCTTCATGGCTATACATCTTTCCTCCACTCCCAGTGGACATTTTTTAAAAAAACACTAAGTCTTTACACTTCTTCTTAGCTTTAATTTTTAAAAATTTATTATTGGACAGAGACAGAGAGAAACTGAGAGGGAATGGGGGGATGGGAAAAAATGGAGACACCTGCAGCCCTACTCCACCACTCGTGAAGCTTTCCCCCTGCAGGTGGGGATCAGGGGCTTGAACCCAGGTCCTTACATATTGTAATGTGTGCACTTAACCAGATGTTCCTCCACCTGGTCCTTCATTTTTCTAAATTAATTTTTAATTAAAAAAAATTTTTATTGCCATCAGGGTTATCTCTGGGGCTTAGTGCTACCACTAGGAATCCATCACTTCTAGTGGCTATTTTTTTTCTTTTCTTTTTTTCATAATTTTTAATTATTTTGTAAGACAGAAAGAAATTGAAAAGGGAGGGAGAAAGAGACACCCACAGACCTGCTTGCTTGCTCATGAAGCATCCCCCCTGCATGTGGGGAGCCAGGGCTTGAACCTGGGTCTTGATACATAGTAATATGTGCACTCAACCAAGTGGACACCTCTGTGCCCCAGGAGAGTTGTTTTGTTAATTGAAAAAAATTTTTTCCTCTATTTTATTGGATAGAACAGAGAGAAATTGAGAGGGCAGGGGGAGACAGAGAAAGAGAGACAGAGACACCTGAAGACCTGCTTCTCCTCTTGTGAAGCCTCCCCCTGCAGGTGGGGAGCCCAGGGCTCGAACTTGGGTCTTTGCACATGGTAATTTGTGTGTTCTGCCAGGCACACCACCTCCCAGCCCCAGGACAATTTCTTCTCTTTTCTTTTCTTTTTCTTCCTTCCTTCCTTTCTTTCTTTCTTTCTCTCTCTCTCTTTCTTTCTTTCTCTCTTCTTTCCTGTTGTAGAGGGTCATGGGTAGAGGGCAAGAGAGATAACTTGGCACTGCTTCATGCTTTGTGAAGCTTCTCCTGTGTGCAGGTGTTAGGTGATGGCTGGGGGCTTGAACCCTGGCCAGCATGCATGCTGACATGTGTGCTCTCCCTGGTGAGCCAGCCCCCTGCCACCCCACCCCATCTTTTCCCATGATGGTTCCTGATTTTCCCAGGTTAGTTTCCTTCTTTTCAAAACTTTTTCCAGACGTGTTCAGTTGTGATCGGCATGTACGCTCAACACAGGCCGGGCGCTGATTGGACACACGGAGCCTGCACCACAAATCAGAATTTCTCCTTGGGGAGGGACTGGGGGGTGTATGAATGAATGAATGTGGGGGGGGTGAGCAGCTGGTCACCACAGCCAGTATAAGAAAAGCAGGGGGTTCTGCTCTGCAATTGCTTCTCTGCTGCACATGGGTGTTGGCACATCAATGCTTACCCCAAGACCATTTCTCTTTCCCCAGTGGGGTAGGGCTGTGGAGAGCTGAGGTTCCAGGACACATTGGTGAGGTCATCTGACCAGGGAAATCAGGATGGAATCGTACTAGCACCTGCAACTTGGTGGCTGAAAAGTGATAAGATATAAAGCAGGACAAAATAATTAAATTACAGAGCCAAAACCCCACCTTCTATACCACAAAAGAAGTTTTGGTCCATATACCCAGAGGGGGAGAAATGATAGGGAAAGATGACCAGAGGGCTCTGAACATCAACTTCATCAGGACCTGGAGAGAGAAGAGGAAAAAAGGAAGGACATTCAGAAGTAGTGATAGGTGTAGGTGTGACTTAGAAAGGTAGAGAAGGCAAGACCATAGGAGAAAAAAAAGAGCAAATATATATATGTGTGTGTGTGTGTGTGTGTATACATATATATATATATACACACATATAAATATACAGACAGGTAGTTATAGAAATAATAGTCAACCCATGTCTGCAACCTTAGAACTATTGCAGTTTCCAATGCAGGGAATGGAGATACAGAACTCTAGTGGTGGGAACGGTGTGGAATTATACCCTGTTATCTTATAATTTTGTAAATAAATGTAAGTCCAAATAAAATAAAATAAATCATCCAGATGCCCAACGGGGGGAAAAAATAGAAAAGAAGGGGCTGGGAGGAAATGGGAGTTATCCTACTGGGTTGCCACTTAGAAATTTTAGGAGCTTTCCTACAGACCTGAGAGAGATCTCACTGAATAAAGCATCCACCTTACCAGGTGCTTGTGGCCCAGGTTTTTGAGCCCCAGCGCCCCAGGGGAAGGCTCCATGGTGCTAAGTGAAGCTCCCCTGCCAGGGCATTTCTCTTTTAAGTCTCTCTCTGAATGTATCAGTGGCCTGGGACAGGTCCAGGCTCTATACCCCAAATTAAAAACCAGGGTCTCTTGGTCCGTCCTCCCTCCCCTGCAGATCCTGATTCGCCTCAGCAAGCTGTGTGTGCAGGAGAGCGCCTCAGTGCGCAAGAGCCGGAAGCAGCAGCAGCGTCTGCTCCGGAACATGGGGGCGCACGCCGTGGTGCTGGAGCTGCTGCAGATCCCCTACGAGAAGGTGAGCCTCCCCTGTCGCCCACCCGCTCCAGGCTCTGCCAGGTTGCCCGGCTGCCTGGTGTCTGTCATCTGTCACCTCTGTCGTGGGGACCTTGCTGGGGGTGGAGACAGGGCGAGGTCCTGGGCTGGGGCGTTTGGAACTGCGATGAGGGTGGGCGGAGTGAGAGGGCAGGTCTGCTTAGCAGGTGACGGCTCAGTGGGGGAAGGCGGCTCTTTCATCCATCTTCACCCCTGCCCCTTGGTCAGTGCCCTGTTTTCAGAAATGGGGGCTCTAGGACTGCAGTCCCCTCGACACCCTGGCCCCCAAATGGAATCCTTGGGTTTGTGCCCAAAGCTGCAGGTGTGGGAGGGGACATGCATGTCCTTTCTGATCTCTTTATTTTTATGTTTCTGTTTTTTAAAATTTATTTATTATTAATAGTTTGCTATGAGATTGTAAGAGGGGTGCATGTCCTTTCTGATCTCTCTCTCTTTTTACTTTATCTGTGTTTTTAATTTTACTTATTGTTAACAGTTTGTTACAAGGTTGTAACATGACAGTGTCTAGTCCCACGCCGCCCCCACCCTAGCACTGCTTTCTCAGCCTCCCGCCCGAGTTCTTATAAGCCGCACAGCCCACGTGCTTCTGTCCCGCTTGGATTTTTGTTTTGTTTTGTTTTGGGCAAGTTCATGTAAACCCCTTCTCTAGACTGCACATCTGAGTGAGACCATCAGGCACTTGTCTTTCTTCTCTTTACTTACTTCGCTAATACCTTTTTTTTCATTAACACATTCATTTTTTATTGCTACCAGTGGGGCTTGGTGATAGCACTGTGCTCCTGGTGGCTGGTTTTTCCATTTTTTTCTTTCTATTTTTAGTTGTTCATTTGACTGGAAAGAGAGAAATTGAGAGGGGCGAGGGAGAGAGACGCCCGCAGACCTGCTTCACTGCTTGTGAAGCTTCTCCCCTCTGCAGGAGGGGAGCCAAGGGCTCGAACCCAGGTCTTTGCACATGGTAATGTGTGCACTTAACTGGATGTACCACCGCTCAGCCCCTGATACATGCCCTCTTTTTGGAAGTCACTCTATTCCTTCTTAATGGTGGGGAGAGAAGGTGGAGGGTGTGGGAGAGAGAAGCAGAGCATCTCTCTGGCACGTGTGGTTCTGGGGAGCGAACCCTGGGCGTCACTCATTCCTTGAGTCCAGCACCTCTGCAGGTGCTGCGCCCAGCTGCTTTCCAGCCTCAGAGCAGAAGTGTCTTCCCCCTTCCCCAGGAACGCAGGGCCATCAGAGATGGAGTTGACCCCACTGTGACCCCCTTCCCCCCCACCCCCCAGGCTGAGGACACCAAGATGCAGGAGATCATGAGGCTGGCGCACGAATTCCTGCAGAACTTCTGTGCCGGCAACCAGCAGAACCAGGCGCTGCTCCACAAACACATCAACCTCTTTCTCAACCCCGGGGTGAGCCGGCCGGGGGCGGTGTGGGGGCTGCTGGGGAGACAGGGAAGAGGCTGGGTGCAGGGGAGGGGATGGGACGGCCTGTCCTGTCATCCTGGCCTGGGCCCCCTCAGAGGCAGCGTTCGCTCTGGCGGGAAGCACCATGTCCACTCAGGAGGACAGAGATGTACCCCGGCCTTTGGGGTGACTGTGGGGCGAGGGAGGGGAAGTCAGGGGGGTAAGGTGAGAGGAAGTGTGCTTTGTATTTTTGGAGGGAGGCCTGAGTTCTACTCAGCCTGGCCAGTGGTAGAGCCAGGGGTCGAACTCATGGCCCCTAGGAAACAGGGAGGGGAGCTCTTCCCTCCGGCTGAGCCTCAGGCCCTGTGTGTCCACTCACCCTGGGGGGAACACTGTGACCTCCAGAGCCTGCTCTCTGTGTCCTGATGGGACACCCTGGCTGGTGTTCTGCACCACCACCCCTCAAGAGAGCTTCTGGGCTCTAAGGCAGTATTGCTTCTGTCCGTTAAAAAAAATAAATAGCACACCCATCCAAAAAGATGTGTGTACACCTATGTTCACAGCAGCACCATTTGTAATAGCCAAAACATGGACGCAACCCAGGTGTCCAACAACAGATGAGTGGCTGAGAAAGTTGTGGTATATATACACAATGGAATACTATGCAGCTATTAAAAATGGGGAATTCACCTTCTTCACCCCATCTTGGATGGAGCTTGAAGGAATCGTGAAGTGAGATAAGTCAGAAGCAAAACGATGAATATGGGATGATCTCACTCACAGACAGAAGCATAATGACCCTGGGTCCATACTCCCAGAGGGATACAGAATAGGAAAGCTATCAAGGGATGGGATACAAAGTTCTGGTGGTGGGAATTGTGTGGAAACATACCCCTCTTATCCTATGGTCTTGCCAATGTTTCCATTTTATAAATAAAAATTAAATAGATAAAAAGAAGTTGGAAAACAAGATCAGAAGGGAAAACACCAAGCAGAACTTGGACTGGAGTTGGTGTACTGCACCAAAGTAAAAGACTCTGGGGTGGGGGTTGGGGGATTCAGGTCCTGGAACATGATGGCAGAGGAGCACGTAGTGGGGGTTGAATTGTTATGTGGAAAACTGGGAAATGTTACACATGCACAAACTATTGTATTGTACTGTGGATTGCAAACCATTTATTCCCCTAATAAATTTTTAAAATATGGAAATAAAATAAAGGGTGGGCCCAGGAGACAGCATCATGGTTTATGGGTGAAGCTGGAAGACACCGTGTTAGGTGAAGGGTGAATGCTGATATCACCGATGTCACTGATACAGAGGGAGGGCACAGAGGGAAACATGGACTGGGTGTGGTGTATGGCATCAAGCAAGGAACTCCGGGGAAGGGAGGGGACTTGGGGGGCCTGGTGTAGGGCAAAACTATCCTCATACATAATGAGTGCAATGCAAAGCATTAATTCCCTCAAAAAAAAAAATTCTAAAATCCAAACAAAATGTTTCAAAGCTCTCAAAAAAAAAAAAAAAAAGGTGGGCTGGAGGGACATCATAATGGTTCTGCAGAAAGACTCCTACCTGAAGCTCTGAGGTCCCAGGTTCAATTACCAGCACCACCATCAGCCTGAGCTGAGCAGGGCTGTATTAAAATAAGTAGGATATGGGAGTCAGGTGGTAGCACAGTGGGTTAAACGCTCATGATGCAAAGCGCAAGGACCGGCATAAGGATCCCAGTTCGAGCCCCCGGCTCCCCACCTGCAGGGGAGTTATTTCCCAGGCAGTGAAGCAGGTCTGCAGGTGTCTATCTTTCTCTCCCCCTCTCTGTCTTCCCCTCCTCTCTCCATTTCTCTCTGTCCTATCTAACAATGACAACATCAATAACAAGAACAATAATAACTACAACAATAATAAACAAGGGCAACAAAAGGGAAAAATAAATATAAAAAATTTAAAAAAACAAACAAGTAGGAGATTATTTAAAAAAAAAATGAAAAGGTTGCAAATGAAAAAGTGGAAGCTCCCTGGGTCACATGAAACCTAAAACCCAACATGTGGGTACCTCTTGGCAGGAAGTGGAAGACGTGGCTTCCTGGACTGGGAGGGAGGCAGGGCTTCTCTGGCTGCTGCCAAGAGCATGGAGCGAGGGGTTTCTGCTCCCTTCTGCTCAGCTTCCCCAAAGACTTTGCTGTGCCAGTGGCAGCGGGACGAGTGTCCCAGACTTGGGGGTAGACGGTAGAGTGCATATATGTGTTACCATGCACAGGGGTCCGGTTTAAGCCCCCAGCCCTCACCTGCAGGGGGAGAGCTTTTTGAACAGTGAAGCAGGGCTGTGTGTGTCTCTCATTCTCCTGTTCTCCCTCCCTTTCGCATCTCAGTTTCTCTCTGACTCTGTATGATGACTAAAGAAATGAATAAAAGTATTAGAGAGAGCTAGCTGCCTGATCCCTTTGTCTGGGAGCTTTGTGCTGGGGTGTGGGTCCCAGGGGAAGCCAGTTGTATTCACTCTGTGTCAGGGATTGGCCCCACGCTCTTGCCCCTGTCTGCAGCTGAGCAACTTCTTTGTTCCTCTTTGTCTTCTTTTTAAAATTAAATTAAACAATGAAAAGAAAAGTTTTTGTTTTTTGCCTCCAGGATTATCACTGGGGCTCGGTGCCAGCACTATGAATCCACTGCTGCCGGCAGCCACTTTTTTCTCCCATTTTATCCGACAGGAGAGAGAGAAATTGAGAGAGGAGGGGGAGATAGACAGGGAGAAAGAGAGACACCTACAGACCTGCTTCACCACTCCTGAAGTGTCCTTCCTGCAGCTGGGGAACGGGGCTCGACCCTGGGTCCTTGCTTAATGTGTTAGCTTATCAGGTGCACCCCCACCCAGTCCCCCTGTTATTCTATCATCATGTTATTCAGTGAGGGAGACACAACACTGTCCCACTGCATCACTGAGGCGCTTGTCTGGGGGTGCCCGGGCTCGAACTCAGGGCCGTGTCGTGCGTGGGAAGACACATGTCGTGCCTGTTGGGTCCGGTGCTCTGGCTGCTGCCTCCTCACTGCCGGGTGCCCTCCAGGTACGGGGCATGGGTTCCCCCAGCCCTGACCGCCGTGCCCCCTGCCCCTCAGATCCTGGAAGCGGTGACCATGCAGCACATCTTCATGAACAACTTCCAGCTGTGCAGCGAGATCAGCGAGCGTGTGGTGCAGCATTTTGTGCACTGCATCGAGACGCACGGCCGCAGCGTGCAGTACATCAAGTTCCTGCAGACCATCGTCAAGGCCGAGGGCAAGTTCATCAAGAAGTGCCAGGACATGGTCATGGCCGAGGTGACTGCCGCCGGGCTGGGGCTGGGGCGTGTGTGTGCGCACGTGTGTGTGTGTGTGTGTCTGCCTATCTGTGTATGTGTGAGTCTGGGTCTCTCTGTGCGTCCATGTATCTGTGGCGGGGAGCATTCTTAGTCATGCAGTGCTGAAATAGGTGTGTATCTCCTTTTTCCCCCCTTTTTTTATGTTTTATTGATAGAGACAGAGAAGTAAAGAAGGAAAGGAGAGATAGAGAGGGAAAGAGACACTTGATTAATTTATTGGGTAGAGAAAGAGCTCTAGAAGGAAAGAGGAGATAGTGAAAGAGAGACAGACACTTTATTTATTTGTTTATTTATTTGAATAGAGACAGAAAAATTGAGAGGGAAGGGAGAGCTTGAGAGAGAGAGATTGCTTATTTATTTATTGGATAGAGACAGAAATTCAAGAAGAGAGAGATAGTGAGGAAGAGAGAAAGACTGTTTGGATAGAGGCAGAAATTGAGAAGGAAAAGGGAAATTGAGAGGGAGAGAGACACTTGATTTGTTTATTTATTTTCTAGAGACAGAAGTTCAGGCCGAAGGAGTAGATAGTGAAGGCGAAAGATTATTTATATGGATAGGGACAGCAATCGACAAGGAAGGGGTTTGAAGAGAGGGAGAAAGATGCCTTATTTATTTATGTAACTATTTATAGGATAAAAACAGAAATCGAGAGGGGAGAGGGAGATAGAGACCTTGTTTGTTTATTGGATAGGGATAGAAATTGAGTAGGAAGGGGGAAAAAGAAAGTTATTTGAAGCCTAGCTTCACCGCTTGTGAAGTCTCTGCCTTGCAAATGGGAACCAGAGTCTCAACCGAGTGCACCTCCACCTGGCCACCAGGGGGAGCACTTCTAAGACAGACGTGCTCATTCTTTTCTACTCATCACCGGGGTAACTTTTTCAGAGGAGATGGAGAGACAGAGGGGGAGAGCGAGAGAGAGACTCCTCCTAGAGTGGTGGGGACCAGGCATAAGCCCAGGTCCTACAGGGCTAAGCAGACGCCCTCCTGATTGAGCCGCCTGCCGGCCCCAGAAGCTGGAGGTGTTTGGAGAGACCAGCTGAGCTGCCCCTGCGTGTGGAGGTGCAGGGCAGGCTCTCCCTGTGCCCTGTGTCCCAAGCCCTGAGCCCGGAGGGGACTTCCAGATTCTGCTGGTGGGACCTGGGCTGCTGGTGTAGCTGGAGGTGCTTAACTTAGTACTGCAGAGAGGATGCAGCAGAACAGGGGCTAGAAATGCTTAGCTGAGTACAATAGAGAGGACTGCTCAGGGGCTGGAGGTACCAACCTGAGTACTATAGAGAGGACCACATGAAGCTGGGGCCGTAGGTGCTTAGCTTAGTACTGTGGAGAGCACCACACAGTGCAGAGGGCTGGGGGTGCTTAGCTGAGTACTCTGGAGAAGCTCTCTGCAGCGCCTGGTTCTGGTGGGGCCAGGGATCCCCAGAGACCCTCTCCCTTGCCGCCTTCCTCTCGGCGGGAGACCCCTGGCCCCAGGTGACCGCCTGCCCATCCCTTCGCAGCTGGTCAACTCCGGGGAGGATGTGCTGGTGTTCTACAACGACCGAGCCTCCTTCCAGACGCTGATCCAGATGATGCGCTCGGAGCGGGACCGCATGGACGAGCACAGCCCGCTCATGTACCACATTCACCTGGTGGAGCTGCTGGCCGTGTGCACCGAGGGCAAGAACGTCTACACCGAGATCAAGTGCAACTCCCTGCTCCCACTGGATGACATCGTGCGCGTGGTCACCCACGAGGACTGCATCCCTGAGGTGGGCGTCCCCGGGGGCTCGAGCACAGCAGATGGCCAGAGGGATATGGGAGAGAGAAGGCACGGCACTGAGCTTCCCCAGGTGCTGTGGCCCTCCCATGTGGTACTGGGCTCAAATCTAGGCCGGCATTGTTCTGGAGTGTTGAGTTTGTGTGAAAAGTAGGGGTGAGGAAAGTTAGTCCTCCCTCTCATCTCCTTGAGACAAGTGGGAAGGTCGGTACTTGGCTCAGCTCCCCCAGAGACAGCCCCCTCGGCACTGAGCAGAGTGGGCTCAGAGCTCCTGTTTGTCAGAGGTTTATAAAGTTGCCGTATGTTTTTTAAAAAAAAGTTTGTATCACAAAAATTAATCAGAGACTCAGAGGGGCCAGGTGGTGGCTCACTTGGTTGACACACACATCACAGTGTGCAAGGACCCAGGTTCAATCTCCTTGTCCCCTCCTGCAGGGGGAAGCTTCACGAGTGGGGAAGCAGGGCTGCAGGTGTCTCTCTGTCTCTCTCCCTCTTTATCTCCCCTCCCTTCTCCATTTCTCTCTGTCTCTATCCAATATATATGTCTTAAAAAGTTGAATGTGGAGCAGGCGGTAGTGCCCTTAGCTAAGTCCCTGGTCATCAAGTCCCTGGTCATCACCTGCAGGAGGGAAACTTCATAAGCAGTGAAGCAGGGCTTCCAGTCTCCCCAGACACACACACACACACACTCAATTTCTGTTTTAAATAAAGAAAAAGAAAGACTTAGGAACCATAGGTGATCAAAAAGATCACCATTTACCAATAAGAAAAGGGGGAGGAACAGTCAATAATTCCACTACCTACAATAGATGCCTCTTAAGTTTCTTTCTTTTTTTTTTATTGTTGTAGTTATTATTGTTGTTGTTGTTGATGTCGTTGTTGAGTAGGACAGAGAAATGGAGAGAGGAGGGGAAGACAGGGGGAGAGAAAGACAGACACTTGGAGACTTGCTTTACTGCAGGTGGGGAGCCAGGGGCTCGAACCGGGATCCTTACTCTGGTCCTTGCGCTTTGCACCACCTGTACTTAACCTGCTGCGCTACCTCCCGCCTCCTACCTCTTAAGTTTCTTTTGCTTTATTTATTTATCTCTTTATTTATCGTTTTTACCAGAGCACTGCTCAATTCTGGCTGATGGTGGTGCTGGGGATTGAACCTGGGTCCTCTGAGCCCCAGGCGTGGGAGTCTGTTGCATAAACTGCTGTGCCAGCCTCACCCTTCATGCTCTCTTCTTCCTCTTCCCCTATTCATACATACGGGTGATAACCGGATGCATGGGCCGCACAGTAGATCAGCGACCCATATAGATCTCATCTTCTCTGATTTTTCCTTAGCGATTTAATAGCAGTTGCCAAGGTGATAGGGCTCAGGGTCTAGTCCCACACCACACCCACCACCAGAGTCCTGTGCCCTCAGCCCCACACAGCATCACCCTGCACACACATAGATCCTTAAAATGCGATTGCTATGCTTTCTCTCCCTGTTGTATGTAGACATGAACATATATGTCTGACCTCTTTATACTTTGTTGGACCAGAGCACCGGTCCACTCTGACTCCTGGTGGATTGTCGGTGCTGGGGATTGAACCTGGGACCGCTTATAGGCAGATCCCATCCACTACTGCTGTGCTGCCTTCTCCCCATTCTTGGCTTGTGTTTCTGAGCTGCACATGTAGATACCGTCTCTGGATAGCACAGACGACACAAGTAGTGTCCTGTTTTAGATCCATTTTTTTTGGAAAAAGCAGCTGGCAGAGGCTGCGTGTCAGGGACCCATAGGCTCTCCAACATCCCCCAGACAGACAGATATACAGACAGACACACAGAGCAGGCATGCCTGTCCCCTCCCTTCATCAGGTATGGGGCCGACCACCTGTGCTCGGCAGCCGCCATTCCCCGATGGAAACACCCCGACTGTGGAGTCAGGCCACTGTGTCCTCCCTCAGAGCTGCCGGGCCACTCTCTGCCTGGAGCCCTGGGGGTGCTCTCTGCTCCTTTGGGTGGGGCGGCCCCCACTCTGCTGTCTTGCCTCAGATGCGCTCCTGCCTCTGCCCCAGGTGAAAATCGCCTACATCAACTTCCTCAACCACTGCTACGTGGACACGGAAGTGGAAATGAAGGAGATCTACACCAGCAACCACATGTGGAAGCTGTTCGAGAACTTCCTTGTGGACATCTGCCGGGTGAGGCTGCGCATGCGTCTGTCTGGGCTCCCGTGCAAACACGGATGCATCCCGTGGCCTCGGAGGGTGGGGGGGTCACTCGCTGCCCCCTGCTTGGGCTGCAGGCTGGTAGCTCAGCCCTCAGCCTGGTGAGGGACCAGTTTCTCCTTTTCTGTTCTCCCCTGGTGGACTGATGTCTGCATCTCGGCCAGCATTCAATTTTTTTTTTTTTTTCTTTTAGCCAGAGCAGCTCCCAGCTCTGACTGTTCAGGTGGGGCTGGCATAGAACCCAGGGCCTGTCCCTTGCAAGTCTGTGCACTGCCGCTGCACTGTCTGGCCTTTCATATCATGTCTGGAAAGTTCTTTGAAGCAACATGATGCATATGTCCCCTGAGAATACCACCTGCAGAGACCCAGTCCCCCACCTAGCCAAGGAAAAAGACACAGAGGGACTGGGTGGTGGTGCATATGGCCCAGCACAAATAGTCCTTCCCACCCTCCATGGGGCTCCCTGGGTGCTATCCTTGGTGCTGAGAGAGGAGAGACCCCACAGCCCTGCCCACCCTCCATGGGGCTCCCTGGGTGCTGTCCTTGGTGCCGAGAGAGGAGAGACCCCACAGCCCTGCCCACCCTCCATGGGGCTCCCTGGGTGCTGTGCAGGGTGCTGAGAGAGGAGAGACCCCACAGCCCTGCCCACCCTCCATGGGGCTCCCTGGGTGCTGTGCATGGTGCTGAGAGAGGAGAGACCCCACAGCCCTGCTCACTCTCCATGGGGCTCCCTGGGTGCTGTGCATGGTGCTGAGGAGAGGCCCCACAGCCCTGCCCACCCTCCATGGGGCTTCCTTTGTCCCTGTCCATGGAGCTCCCGTGTGGTGCTGCAATGGAACCCTGGGCCCCATGTCCAATGAGGCGCGTGCCCTGAGTGGTCTCTTGTCTGCCTCCTGAGGGAGTCACAGTGGCCAGGAGCCTATACCTCCCTCCTGTGAAAAGCAGTCAGCTGGAATGGCCTCAGCTCTCATGATCAAGGTGTGCTGACTAACGCCGTCACTCTCCCTGCGTCTGGGGCTGGCATTCGGGCCCTGCAGCTCAGAGCCCCTGCCATCCCCCTGCCACAGCCCTAGGTCTCGAACCCCACACCGAGGGGTGGGCCTGGGTGTTTGGCTTGATGCGCCCTGCTGTCCCCAGGCCTGCAACAATACGAGTGACAGGAAGCATGCGGACTCCACGCTGGAGAAGTACGTCACTGAGATCGTCATGAGCATTGCCACCACCTTCTTCAGCTCCCCCTTCTCCGACCAGAGCACCACGCTGCAGGTTTGTGGGGGGCGTGGTTCCCCCCAACTCCCGGGTGGACACACCTCCCCGAAACGCCTTCCTCTTCCCGTCAGTGTATTCACCATCCCCCTGCAACGTTAGACAGACAGACAGACAGCCTTCACAGAGGTCACTGGGTGACCCACGGGTCTCTGTCTCTCGTCTCCCTTACTGGGACCTCTGGCCTGCTGGGTGTTGGTGGTGGGTGCTGGGCACAACCGCCAGTTTCTGGGTTAGCAGAATTCAGTCATGGGCCTGGGGTGCCTTTCTCCGTGAGCTCTCCTGAGGGGGTGGGGGTGGGTTTCACTCAGATAACCAGGAATTAACTTTCTGGTGGGTTCTTCTGGCTCACAGTGCTGGAGTAATTGTTAGTGGTGTGACGTTTCCTTAACTGCGCACAGGAGCCTGTGTGTGAGAGCTCAGGACCCCTCTGAGCCGTCAGTAAACTGAGGCTCCCAGCTGTCACCCACCCCTGGCTCCCTCTGCCTGGTAACCTCAACTCTCCCAGGTTCATCTCTGGGTGGAAGCTTCTAGAAGGTCAGTGTGGGAGCCGGGTGGTAGCACACATGGCTCACAAGCGGTGAAGGAGGTCTGCAGGTGTTTGTCTTTCTCTCTCCCTATCTTTCCATCCCCTCTCAATTTCCTTCTGTCCTACCCAATAGAATGGAAACAATGGCTGCCAGGAGCTGTGGATTCATAGTGCCAGCACTGAGGCCCAGCGATAACCCTGGAGGCAAACAGATAAATAAATAAATAATAAAAGAAGGAAGGAAACAAAGTCAGCGTGTGGGAGGTCACACGCTTCTGGACACATCCAGGGGCAGGCGTGAGTCCCCTGGGCTGTCACCCTCCTCGGGCTCTGGCTCTCCTAAGGGGGAGTGCCGGCTGGCCTCGCATTCATTCGGGGAAGACCTGAGGGAATGATGGTGGAGCACCATGGCTCAGAGTCTCAGCGGGCGCTGTCGCGGTTAGAGGATCCTTCTCTTCACTAGAGGGTGTCCGGAGAGGGTGTCTTTGCCTCGTGCCCCTTGATTCATTTCATCATTAAATGTTTTTATTTTTATTATTTATTTTTGCCTCCAGGTTTTTTTTTTGTTTGTTTGTTTTTACTAGGACAGAGAGAAAATGAGATGGGAGGGGAGGATAGAGAGGGAGAGAGAGGGAGTCAGGCGGTAGTGCAGTGGGTTAAGTGCACGTGGCGCGAAGTGCAAAGACCGGTGTAAGGATCCCGGTTTGAGCCCCCAGCTCCCCACCTTCAGGGGAATCGCTTCACAGGCGGTGAAGCAGGTCTGCAGGTGTCTGTCTTTCTCTCTCCCTTCTGTCTTCCCCTCCTCTCTCCATTTCTGTCCTATCTAACAATGACAACAATGAAAAAAAATAACTAAAATTAAATAAAAATCTAAAACCTTAAAAAAGAGAGAGAGAGGGAGAGGGAAACAGAGACACCTGCAGACCTGCTTCACCACTTGTGGGCAGCTGGGGGCTCGAGCCAGGATCCTTGCATGTATCCTTATGCTTCACACTATGTGTGCTTAACCCAGTGCGCCACCACCTGGTCCCAATGTCTTTATTTTTATGAGAGAGACTGGGGAGAGCCCTGCTGAGCTCGGCTGCCTGGGAGGCTGCGGTCACACCTGGGGCCTCTTGTAAGCTGGTCCTGAGTCATTGCCTACCTCCTGCTTGGTTTTTCTTTGTTTTTCATTTTTCTTTCTATGTAGTTTATTGGCTAGGACAGAGAGAAATTGAGAGGGGCAGGGGAGACAGAGAGAGTGAGAGAGACAGAGAGAGAGAGAGACAGAGAGAGAGACCTGTACACCTGCTTCACTGCTCTTTAAGCATCACCTCCTGCAGGTGGGTAGCAGGGACTTGAACCCTGGAACTTGAGCTGATAAAGATGTGTACTCAACTGTGTGTACCACCACTGAGCCCTCCTTTTTTTTTTTTAATTTGATAGGACAGAGATATTGAGTGGAAGGGAGAGAGAATGAGTAAGAGAGAGGGAGAGAGGGAGAGAGAGACCTGCAGTGCCTGCTTCACTGCTCATGAAGCATCCCCCAGTAGGTAGGGACCGGATGCTTGAACCTGGGTCCTTGCTCATGGTAATGTGTTCACAGAGCCAAGTACATCACCTCCCAGCCCCCTTCTAATTGTTTTTCTTACTGAACATCCTAAAGTCCCAGGGAGGTGACATTAGGGGTGAGAGTCACACAGCCACTGGCAGCCAGACAGAAACCTCGGTTTTCTGACCTGGCCTCAACTGTGCCTTCTCGCACTCATGGGAGCTCAGAGCACCTTTGAGTTTTTCTCCCGCGGCCTGGAAGCTTCTGGAGTCTAGTTCCTTGTCTGCCTCACCCCTACCCCCTCCTGCCTTCGGGTGCCCAGACTCCCTGTGACTCGGGTGCCCCAGGCTCAGCCGCAGCCCCACCTCCCGCCTGCTGTGTGTTGCAGACGCGCCAACCCGTGTTCGTGCAGCTGCTGCAGGGCGTCTTCCGCGTGTATCACTGCAACTGGCTGCTGCCCAGCCAGAAGGCCTCCGTGGAGGGCTGCATCCGGGTGCTCTCCGACGTAGGTAAGACGGCAGGGGCGGCCCTGGCTCCTCCAGCTGCCAAACTGTGGGTGAGGGTTGAGTGGGTGTTCATTTTCTCTACTCATAGTCTTCATCGTCTCTGTAGAGGATTTTCACAAATAAATAAGCACCCAAAGACTCAAGTCTGGAACTCTGGGGAGGTGTGTATGTGGGGAGGGGGGCACAATGTGGCATGCATCTTCTCCTGTCTTTCAGGAAGATAGCTATAGTCAAAAATAAAAACTTTAGGGGCTGGGCATCAGTGCACCTGGTTTAGAGCTCATATCACCATCTGTAAGGAGCTGCCTTCCAGCCCCTGATAGTCACCTGCAAGGAGAACACTTCACGAGCGGTGAAGCAGGCCTGTAGGTGTCTCTCTGTCTCTCCCCCTCTCTATCTCCCTTCCTCTTTCAATTTCTCTCTGTCCTGTCAAATAAAATAGGATGGAAAAAAAAATGGAAAAAGTGGCCACCGAGAGTGGTGGATTCACAGCAGTGGCACCGAGCCCCAGTGATAACCCTGGTGGTAATAAAATGAAATAAAATAAATCTTCTGTTGGGCATTGCTGGGGTTCAAGGCAGTTTTATTATGACACAGGCTTATTTAGGTACATTAAAACCACGGGGAAAAGGCCAGGTAGACATATAGCAGGAGGCACGCGTCTTTAAGCTTAGTGGTCAGTGTCTTTTCTTCTCTGAGGTGGGCAGGTCCTTGGGGAATGGGCTTCATCCGTGTGCAGAGAAGACCCACAGGAACGTCAACAGAGAAAGGTGGGCAGGAAGGGAGTGATGAGGAGAAAAGCTGAAAGGGTGAACTGCTCCCAGGCATTTGCTTCAATAGTCTCTTGTACCCATAATCCCTTGTGAGTTTATGTGTGCCTCTGGCTTGCTCTTGATGTCAGCCTGACCTCATCCATTATGCTAATTATGTGCTGGTCCCAGCAGTCCCTTTCTTTCCCCTTCCTGTATGGCGTTCCAACAGACAGCAAGTAGTGCCGCCCTGCCGACAGGTTCTCCTGTCTTTTATTGGTTAGTGACACAACGGTCAGAGGAATTCCAGAACAGCTTGTATCAGCCAAAGGGATGATAGCTTATTAACAAGGGGAACAAAATGGGAAAGGACCATGTGCAGAAAGGCTGTGCTCTAGAGATCACAAGCAAGGCCTGCAGATCTAATAAGCTTACAGTGTTTGAAGGTTTCTCCTGACATGTCCCCCTAACAGGATCTTAGCAGGTACATGGCTTCACAGGTCCACTGGTCACATAGTTCTTCATCCTCGTAAGATATCTACCACGCCTGACTGAGCACTCTGACATGGGGCTGTGGCCTCCGTAGATGCCAGTCTGCCTGTGAGAAGTTACAGGTGCTGCCCGCTGTGCAGAGCAATTAGGCCTTGGGGTGTGCAGACCTGAGGCGGGCACAAGCCTGGTGTGCAAAGATAAATACCCTGGTTGTGTCCCAGCAGACGGGGGGCTCTGCTCTCTGTGGTGTGTTGGGTTGTCTCCCACCCCTCGAGTCCAGTTGTCCGAGGACCCTTGCTCTCTGTCTCTGTCCTCCGCAGCCAAGAGCCGAGCCATCGCCATCCCTGTGGACCTGGACAGCCAGGTCAACAACCTTTTCCTCAAGTCGCACAACATCGTGCAGAAGACAGCCCTCAACTGGCGGTTGACAGCACGCAATGCAGCACGCCGGGACTCGGTGCTGGCGGCTTCCCGTGACTACCGCAACATCATTGAGCGGCTGCAGGTGAGGACACGCCCGGGCAGGCTACAGAGCTGGGGACAGGCGGCCCAGAAACGGGTCCCCTCTGATGAGGGGATAGGAGCGCATAGGGCAGGGGGGCATTGATGCCACCGGCACCCAAGCCTCTGCTGTCTCTGGAGGAGTCCTTGGGTCTGGCACACGTTTTGTCCTTCTGTGTGAGTCTCAGACTTGTGCTCCCTGGGCTGTGCTGGGGCCCAGGGCCACCAAGGCACCATTGGTGGCAGCCATGGCTGGTGGCCTCTGGAAACTGGGCTCATTCCTGTCTTTGGCTGTTGATGCCTAGGCTGCAGATGGGGGAGAAGGGAGGGGAGGGGGACATCTGGAGCTGTCTGCACTGCGTGAATGGCCTGTGCTGTCAGAACTGATACAGTGGAAACCCCCCCCCCCCCCCGTTGCTGCACTGCCGTGTGGCCTGTGGCTTGGCTACAGAAGTCATGTACTGTCACCTTGTCACACTTGGTTGGTTCTCTGGTGCCGAAGGTCTGCTCAAGTTCAAAGAGAGGGATTCAGGCCACCGGGCATAGGTAGGGGACCCCTTGTGAGTAGAACATGGAGGCAGGAGGTGCCAGTGGCTCTTTGGAAAAGAGATTCTATGTAGGACAGAGGGACAGGCTTGTCTGGTCACAGACGGTTGGAGAGAATGCAGGACACAGGAGTGACTGAGTCATTCAGCCTGAGCCCTGAGGGTGTAGCAGAGAGCAGGAGCCGGAAGCAGCCTCCGCTCTGCTGGTTCCCATGTGGGCAGGGACACAGGCCCCAGCCAGGGACATAGAGCCAAGTCAGGTGACTGCAGACAGGAATGGTGCTCCGGAAGTCTGACGAGCTTTGTGCCATGTGCCCTTAACCAGCTGTGCTACCTCCCGCCCCCTCCCCAGAAGTCTGACGAGAAGCCCCGTCTGGCTTAGGGCCAGGATGGCAGCCAGAGAGGACTTAGTGTGAACACCACAGGAGGGGAGTGCTGGGTTTGAGATGCAGGAGAGGGGAGGAGGGCGGTGCCTGTGGGGGACCCTGGGCAGTAGAGACCCCATTGGTGCTAGAAGAGAATCTGTCACCCTGGTGGAAGGCTTCCTGCCCCACCCCACACCCTGACTTGGAGGGAGGGAGCAAGGCTGCAGACTCAGTCCTCTGGTGTCCACCTGAATGTGCAGGATGATGGACACATGTGCTCTGGGAATTGGGTCAAGCACATCCATTCAGGGCAGGCTTCTTACAGAGGCCTGGCCCGCAGCTGGGAGGGGCCTTGCTAGCTCCCTGTCTGTCTATCTGTCCTCTGGGTTCTAGGGCACTTGTTTTCCTATGAGAAGGGTCACTTGGCATGTGACCGCTGCTATGGGCCACACTCTGGCTTCCCGTCTACAGTCCTCTGCTCTACCAGCTGGGCTATCGAAGGGCACTCTACACCCTGGCTTCCCAGGGACCCTCTCCCCACCCATTGTCTCCACCCATCTGTCGCCATTCCCATCCTGACTGTGCACCCTTGACAATGGGCTGCAGACGGGCTGTGGGGGAGGCCAAGAGCTTGCTGAAGATGAGACTGTGTTTGAGTGAGTGTGAGAGTGTGTGTGTGTGTGTGTGTGTGTGTGTGTATGAGAGAGAGAGAGAGAGTGTGTGTGTATGTGTGTGTGTTAGAGTATGAGATTGTGTGTGTGAGTGAGTGAGAGGGAGTGTGTGTGTGTGTGTCTGTCTGTGTGTGTGTGTGTGTGTGTAAGAGAGAGAGAGAGAGAGAGAGAGACATACACCCAGCTCTGGGGCTCTGGTCTGGAGTAAGTCATTGCATTTGTGCACCTGCACGTGTCCTCCCTTACTCTCTATCCTCGGTCATGTCCTTGCAACCAGTGGACAGTGCTCCCCAACCCTAAGCATCAGCAGAGGGCAGCGCTCCCCAATCTGAGTGATAGCAGTGGGCAGTGCTCCCCAATCTGAGTGACAGCAGTGGGCAGTGCTCCCCAGTCTGAGTGATAGCAGTGGGCAGTGCTCCCCAGTCTGAGTGACAGCAGGGGACTGTGTTCCCCAGTCTGAGTGAGAGCAGAGGACAGTGCTCCCCAATCTGAGTGACAGCAATGGGCAGTGCTCCCCAATCTTAGTGACAGCAGTGGACAGTGCTCCCCAGTCTGAGTGACAGCAGTGGGCAGTGCTCCTCAGTCTGAGTGACAGCAGTGGGCAGTGCTCCCCAGTCTGAGTGACAGCAGGGGACTGTGCTCCCCAGTCTGAGTGACAGCAGGGGACTGTGCTCCCCAATCTGAGTGACAGCAGTGGGAAGTGCTCCCCAATCTTAGTGACAGCAATGGGCAATGTTCCCCAGTCTGAGTAACAGCAGGGGACTGTGCTCCCCAGTCTGAGTGACAGCAGTGGGAAGTGCTCCCCAGTCTGAGTGTTCTGAGTAACAGCAGGGGACTGTGCTCCCCAGTCTGAGTGACAGCATTAGGCAGTGTTCCCCAATCTGAGTGACAGCAGGGGACTGTGCTCCCCAATCTGAGTGACAGCAGTGGGAAGTGCTCCCCAGTCTGAGTGTTCTGAGTGACAGCAGGGGACTGTGTTCCCCAATCTGAGTGACAGCATTGGGCAGTGCTCCCCAATCTGAGTGACGGCAGTGGGCAGTGCTCCCCAGTCTGAGTGACAGCAGGGGACTGTGTTCCCCAGTCTGAGTGACAGCAGTGGGCAGTGCTCCCCAGTCTGAGTGACAGCAGTGGACTGTGCTCCCCAATCTGAGTGACAATGGTAGGTAGTGCTCCCCAGTCCCCAAAGCGGGCAGAAGTGTGGACCTGGCGTCCATGTTTGCCTGGCTGGCTGAGTGTGGCCTTTCTGTCCCTGAGGGCTCCTTCCTGTCACACTGCTGGCCCCTATATTGGAGCCATTTCCAGGCCCTAGCCGCCACCCCGTGAAAGGATACGGGGGCAGGTGGGGAGGGGCAGCTTGATCTTTGGTCCTGGCAGCAGCTTCAGATTTGAAACCCAGGCCTGGCGGTGCAAAAGCTCCGTCCCCCAGCAGAGCCTGGGTCCGGGGTCTGGCCGGCTAACCATCTTCCTGCCCGCAGGACATTGTGTCAGCTCTGGAGGACCGACTGCGGCCACTGGTGCAGGCTGAGCTCTCGGTGCTGGTGGACGTGTTGCACCGGCCAGAGCTGCTGTTCCCCGAGAACACGGATGCCCGCAGGAAGTGCGAGAGTGGCGGCTTCATCTGCAAGTGAGCTTCCTCCATCCCCCAGAAACATAGCGGTGGGTGTATGGGCCTGGGGGCTGCAGGACAGGGTCCAGGCTGCACCCTGCACCTCGCCTCCCAGATGAAGCTTCTACATTTAGATGACACTGGCCTGGTGACAGTCTCCCCTGTTTTCGAGGGCAGGGGCACATCAAGTTCTTCACCATTCTCTCCTGAGTGTTTTAAATAGACACTTGACCACCCCCCACCCCACCCCCATGCCTTTGTACTCCCATGTGCTACCAGGGCTAAGACCTAGGCCATGTACCTGGCAGGGAAGGCATCCTACCAGGTGAGCTGCTCCCTGGACCCTCCTTTGTATTTTTTCCAATAAAGTGCTAGGGATGTTCATCCAGGGCCATGCGCGCACACTGTGTCTTCACAGAGCAGCCTCCCCAGGTCAGTTCTCTTTTAGATAGAGAAGAAAACGAGAGAGGAGAGACCCCACAGCCCTGCCCACCCTCCATGGGGCTCTTAGGGTGCTGTGCATGGTGCTGAGAGAGGAGAGACCCCACAGCCCTGCCCACCCTCCATGGGGCTCCCTGGGTGTCTGGACTCAGGAAGTCATGTGCTCTACTGCACAAGCTTCTACTCCCAAGATCTTATTTTTAACTGTGTGTCCTTTTGCTGATGGCCTGCCTCAGTGGAGAGTTCTCCCCACTGCAGGGTCCAGGAGCAGACCTTGGAAAGACCTGACTGACTGTCCAGGCCTGGCTCCTGGATCTCAGTGAAGCCCTGGGGCCTGGTATCAAAGCCATAGCTGTCCTTGCCCTGTGCTCGGGGGGCTGCAGGCTGAGGGGCTCTGCCCTGGTTCTTTCTGCTGGCCTGGCTCCCAGGAGGGGAGGACTCGGCCAGGAGCATTGCCTCTAGTGCCTCTGTCCCACAGCTACCCTGGGAGGGTTTGGAATGCCCCTTCATTCCTTCCTTCCTTCCTTCCTTCCTTCCTTCCTTCCTTCCTTCCTTCCTTCCTCCCTCCCTCCCTCCCTCCCTCCCTCCTTCCTCCTTCCTTCCTTCCTTCCTCCCTCCCTCCCTCCCTCCTTCCTCCTTCCTTCCTTCCTCCTTCCTTCCTTCCTTCCTCCTTCCTTCCTCCCTCCCTCCCTCCCTCCCTCCTTCCTCCTTCCTTCCTTCCTCCCTCCCTCCCTCCCTCCCTCCTTCCTCCTTCCTTCCTCCCTCCTTCCTCCTTCCTTCCTTCCTTCCTCCCTCCCTCCCTCCCTCCTTCCTCCTTCCTTCCTTCCTCCTTCCTCCTTCCTTCCTTCCTCCTTCCTTCCTTCCTTCCTTCCTCCCTCCCTCCCTCCCTCCCTCCTTCCTCCTTCCTTCCTTCCTTCCTCCTTCCTCCTTCCTTCCTTCCTCCTTCCTTCCTTCCTTCCTTCCTCCTCCTTCCTTCCTTCCTTCCTCCCTCCCTCCTTCCTCCTTCCTCCCTCCCTCCCTCCCTCCTTCCTCCTTCCTTCCTCCTTCCTTCCTTCCTTCCTCCCTCCCTCCCTCCCTCCTTCCTCCTTCCTTCCTTCCTTCCTTCCTTCCTTCCTCCTTCCTCCTTCCTTCCTTCCTCCTTCCTTCCTTCCTTCCTTCCTCCTTCCTCCTTCCTTCCTCCCTCCCTCCCTCCCTCCCTCCTTCCTCCTTCCTTCCTTCCTTCCTCCTTCCTTCCTCCCTCCCTCCCTCCTTTCCCCCCTTCCTTCCTTCCTTCCTTCCTTCCCCTTTCTCTCTCTCTCTCTCTCCCCCTCTTCCTTCCTTCCTCTCTCTTCCTTCCTCCCTTCCTCTCTTTCTCTTTCTCTCTCTCTCTCTTTCTCTCTCTCTCTCTTTCTTTCTTTCTTTCTTTCTTTCTTCCTTCCTTCTTCCCTTTCTTCCTTTCTTTTTTTCTTTCCCTCCCATCAAGATTATCACTGGGGCTTGGTGCTGGCACTATGAATCTACCACTCCCAGTGGCCTTACTTTCCCTTTTTATATTTTTCTATTTGTACTTGACAGCACAGAGAGAAATTGAGAGGGTGGGGGAGAAAGGGACAGAGAGACAGCTACAGAGCTACTCCACCACTGTGTAGCGCCCCTGCAGGGGGGTGAAACCAGACCCTTTGAGCACACTGACATGTGTGCTGCACTGAGTGCGTGCACCTGGCCCCGGGACAATTGTTTTTGATTTTTGTATAGGGTAGAAGGGAGAGAGGAGAGAGAGACACCTCAGCCCTGCTCCCCCCCATGAAGCTTCCCGTTTGTTTTTAAATTGGGAGTCACTGGTTTATAGTAAAAACAATTGCTGGTGCATGCGAAACCTATCTCAGCTTTCTGCAAAACACCCTCACCCCCAGCCTAGGCCCTTCGCCACCGTCCTGCACCAGGACCTGAAAGGTCCCCCCGCCCACAGTCCTTTCCGTTGGTGCAACACACCAGACCCAGTCCAGGTTCTGCTGTGTGTTTCCCCTTCTGTTCTTATTTCTCCACGTCTGTCCATGAGTGAGAGCACCCCAGGTTCATGCTTCTCTTTCTGGCTTCTCTCACTTAGCCTGATTCCTGAGGGTCTTTTTTTTTTTAATTGACCTGTTGAGACCCTGCTCCAGCTGTGCCCTGAACTTGCTTAGCCCTCTCCGTGGCCACGTCTACACAGACATTTGATGCTGGACCGGGAACTCAGAGCCTCCCACCTGCAGGGAGGGGCCCTTGAGCTCGATAAGCCCTGTGCTCTACCCACTCAGCTGTCTCCTGCCACCGCCATGAGGTCCATCCCACAGCCACTCTGGTGGGGTGTGCATGCTGCAACCCACCAGCAGGTGGCGCGGTTGGTCTGCTCTCCCTGCAGCCCCGGGGACCCAGAGCTTGAGGCCTAGAGGCTTAGTGAGGAGGGTCAGAGGGACTGTGGTTTCAGGGCCCTCCACTACCTGCTGAGGGGCTGTCTGCCGTCCACAGGTTAATCAAGCACACGAAGCAGCTGCTGGAGGAGAACGAGGAGAAGCTGTGCATCAAAGTGCTGCAGACCCTCCGCGAAATGATGACCAAGGACAGAGGCTACGGGGAGAAGGTAGCAGCCGTGCGCCTGGCCCCTCGGGCTGGGAGAGGAGCAGGTCCAGGCAGGAGTGGGGCTGGAGTGGCCTTCCCAGGAGCAGGACCCCACGCCTGTCCCCCGAGCCGTCCAGCAGTGACAGGCTGGCGTAGGCTGCTGACCACACCTCTGAGGGCCAGAGGCAGCCGGGTGCAGACTCCTAGCCAGCAGGTGTGGGCGAGGGCTCTAGGTGCTGGGACTGGGTCGGTCGGAGCCCCTGCTCAGCACCCCAGGGATCCTGGGCCCTGGTGGGGTAACGCCCTCAGCCGGCAGTGAGGGCAGAGGATGCTCTCACAGAGGACAGTGGAGACAGTGGTTGGGCTGTGAGCATGGACGCACAGCATACCTCACACCCATTCTGACCCTGATGTCTTCTCCCCACAAAAAGAAATGTCCCAGTCTGCTCCCAGACCTCTCTGCTGTCATGTGACCGAAACAGTAAAGCCCCAGCAATGACAAATGAGAAAAAGAGGAGAGACCCCACAGCCCTGCCCCACCGTCCATGGGGCTCCCTGGGTACTTACTGTGCATGTTGCTGAGAGGAGAGACCCCGCAGCCCTGCCCACCCTCCATGGGGCTCCCTGGGTGCTGTGCCTGGTGCTGAGAGAGGAGAGACCCCACAGCCCTGCCCACCCTCCATGGGGCTCCCTGGGTGCTGTGCATGGTGCTGAGAGAGGAAAGACCCCACAGCCCTGCCCCACCGTCCATGGGGCTCCCTGGGTGCTGTGCATGGTGCTGAGAGAGGAGAGACCCCACAGTCCTGCCCCACCCTCCATGGGGCTCCCTGGGTGCTGAGCATGGTGCTGAGAGAGGAGAGACCCCACAGCCCTGCCCACCCTCCATGGGGCTCCGTGGGTGCTGTGCATGGTGCTGAGAGAGACCTCACAGTCCTGCCCACCCTCCATGGGGCTCTGTGGGTGCTGTGCATGGTGCTGAGGGAGGAGAGACCCCACAGCCCTGCCCACCCTCCATGGGGCTCCCTGGGTGCTATGCATGGTGCTAAGAGAGGAGAGACCCCACAGCCCTGCCCCACCCTCCATGGGGCTCCCTGGGTGCTGAGCATGGTGCTGAGAGAGGAGAGACCCCACAGCCCTGCCCCACCCTCCATGGGGCTCCCTGGGTGCTGAGCATGGTGCTGAGAGAGGAGAGACCCCACAGCCCTGCCCCACCCTCCATGGGGCTCCCTGGGTGCTGAGCATGGTGCTGAGAGAGGAGAGACCCCACAGCCCTGCCCACCCTCCATGGGGCTCCGTGGGTGCTGTGCATGGTGCTGAGAGAGACCTCACAGTCCTGCCCACCCTCCATGGGGCTCTGTGGGTGCTGTGCATGGTGCTGAGAGAGGAGAGACCCCACAGCCCTGCCCACCCTCCATGGGGCTCCCTGGGTGCTATGCATGGTGCTAAGAGAGGAGAGACCCCACAGCCCTGCCCCACCCTCCATGGGGCTCCCTGGGTGCTGAGCATGGTGCTGAGAGAGGAGAGACCCCACAGCCCTGCCCCACCCTCCATGGGGCTCCCTGGGTGCTGTGCATGGTGCTGAGAGAGGAGAGACCCCACAGCCCTGCCCACCCTCCATGGGGCTCCCTGGGTGCTGAGCATGGTGCTGAGAGAGGAGAGACCCCACAGCCCTGCCCACCCTCCATGGGGCTCCCTGGGTGCTGTGCATGGTGCTGAGAGAGGAGAGACCCCACAGCCCTGCCCACCCTCCATGGGGCTCCCAGGGTGCTGTGCATGGTGCTAAGAATGGAGAGACCCCACAGCCCTACCCACCCTCCATGGGGCTCCCTGGGTGCTGTGCATGGTGCTGAGAGAGGAGAGACCCCACAGCCCTACCCACCCTCCATGGGGCTCCCTGGGTGCTGAGCATGGTGCTGAGGGAGGAGACACCCCACAGCCCTGCCCCACCCTCCATGGGGCTCCCTGGGTGCTGAGCATGGTGCTGAGAGAGGAGAGAGCCCACGGCCCTGCCCACCCTCCATGGGGCTCCCTGGGTGCTGAGCATGGTGCTGAGAGAGGAGAGACCCCACGGCCCTGCCCACCCTCCATGGGGCTCCCTGGGTGCTGAGCATGGTGCTGAGAGAGGAGAGACCCCACAGCCCTGTCCCTCCTCACTCTCCCTACAGTTATCATGAGCCGCAGTGTGAGGGGGGCATGTGGACAGTAGACAGTCCCCTCAGCAGTGGCCAGGCCACTGTGTCCCAGACCACAGGCATTTTTGCTGTCCCTTGAACCTTTACAGCAGAGGTGGGGAGCTGGGGATGGACAGTTCACATTGGCCCCTGTAAGAGGTGAGCTTGCAAGAGCTCCATGCAGTATGCCTGGCAGGCAAGAGATTCTAATCAGAGACAAAGAAAACAGAGATCTCTGCAGTGGGAGATGGCAAGTCTGCCTCCTCAGTGCCCATCAAGGTGATCACAGCCTCTGCTTACAGGGCCCCATCCAGGGTTACAGGGCTACCAGCCCCCTTTCTCCTGCTGACCAAACCCATGCCCAGCTAGTGGTGCATGTCCCTGTTCAACCTGACCATGTGACCAGGAGCTGGCATTTGCTGGGGACCCCCCATCCTCACCCGAGTCTAGGACAGGCTCCCTTGGGTGCTCACTGCTCCTTAGCTCTAGAGAGGAACTTGTTCCCTGGTCGCTACAATGTCCCTTTTGTCACCAGGAGTCAGTTCATGGAGAAAGAGCTTGGAGAGGGGGCCGGGGCTTTGGGGGTCCCGGTGCCTGCTGGCATAGAAGCTGTCTCTGTCGTCCTGCCCCCCAGGCCCCAATGAGCGGGGGGAAAAAAAGGTGTCCAAAGAAAGAACTTTCTGCAGGGCCAGAGTGGCGTGTCTAGTTGAAGGTCCCCAGGTTCAAGTCCCTGCTCCCCACCTGCAGGGGGAAAGCTTCACAAGCAGTGAAGCAGGTCTGCAGGTGTCTCTCTATCTCCCTTTCCCTCCTCAAATTTTCTTTGCCTCTATCAAAGTTAATTTTTTTTTTTTTTTGCTATGATGCGTGGAGCCCTCCAGGCTTCTGTTGTCCTCTTTGCAAAGGCCCTGCTCACGGGACAGTCAGATGACAGGGAGAACCCTGACCTGCCTGGGGACAAAAGGTGGCCTCAGAGGAAGTGTCCCCAGAGGGTGAAGCTGTCCCCAGAATTGCAGCCCTTCCTGCAGCCTCTGTCTGCTCCAGCTCCCCTGAGGGAGTACCCAGGTCTGAGTGACAATCTCCCCCTCCTTGTCACCAGGCTGGCACGTGCTCCCCTCCTAACGCCCCCCCCTCCCCTTCTTCTCTCTCCAGCAGATTTCCATTGAGGAGTTGGACAATGCTGAGGTCCTAGTTTCTTTTCTTCTCAGTGGTCTTGTTTCTGTGGTTGCCCTCCCAGCCCCTGTGTGTCTGACCCGGCGTCTACCCCCTCCCTCTGGGGGGTGGGGGTGTGCATCTGCCCTCCGCATCTGTCAGCATGTCCCTTGAGTCTGTTGTCTGTCTGTTCTCGGGCCTCCCATCCATGCCTGGGCAGCATGTCTCCCTAACCTGATCAGAATCCCCACTCCTCTCTGCCACATCTCTGTCAGAGACAGAAAAGCTTCCTGCCAGTAGGTAAGGCTTGGGGTGCTCAGAGAGGAATGCAGAGGGGACCCCGCCTCGTCTCTGGGTGCACACGTGGGTGCAGGTGGCAGGTGTTGTCTCTCTTCCCAGCTGGGTGTGAATTTAACCTGAGACCATCCTGCCGTGGTCTGCAGAGGGGCAGGTACATCCTGGAGAACTGGGGGTCACCTGCCTGTTGGTTTCTGTAGCAATGCTTCCCTTGGGTTTGGGGCCGGGCAGTTTCTTATAAATAGTCTCAGGTTCCTAAAACCTTTCTCAGCATTTTTTGTTTGTTTTTTGGTTGAACCTCTCGGACAGGGTTTTCGTGAGAGGAAGGGCAGCAGGGACTGTTTGTGGGTTTGTGCGCAGAGTGGAAGGGAGTGGATTGCTCAGAGCACCCAGAAGCTTGTCTCCTGGTGTTGTAGCATCTGACTTACTGGGCAGTGGCTGGGCTCTGAGTCTCCATGGTGCTGCAGAGGACACGGGAGCTCAGGTGTGTGTCTCAGGAGCAGAGCCCAGAGAGAGTCTGTGAGTGGCCTGAGCTCACACGGTGCCTGCGGGCTGGACAGCTCAGCTGCCAGTGGCCCCATGAATTCAGGAAGTTCAGAGTTAATCTCACCTGGGTGGTGAGGAGGCTGGAGCCTAGGACCCACAGAAGGACGGAGCCCAGCACCTGTCACTCTATTCACTCTCCCTGCAGGTCCAGTTCCTATAGGCCTACCTCTTCTTCCTTATCTTTTTGTTGTTGTTTTAACTTTTTGGTATTTCCTATCTGCATGAGTCCACTAGGCCCAGTAGACTAACTCTCTTTCTCTTTTCCTCTCTGTCTCTCTCTCTTTCCTTTTAATCTCAGATAGAAACAAACTAGGAGACACACCACAGCATCTCTCCATTATTCAAGACTCTTTCCCCAGTGCTGTGTCAGGTGTCTATGTGATACTGCGACACTTGAACCCAGGACCCTTGGACCTGGTGGGGTGAATATATTCCTGGCTCTGCTTCCCCCCCAGTTGTGAATGTCTTGCTGAGTAGGGGCTGGGGGGCCTCTGTGCAGTTGTGAGCAGGGCCAACCTGCCCCATCCCACCTTGCTGGGGTATCAGGGAGAGCTGGCCTGCTCATGATGGGTGCCCTGGCCATGGTTGACGGAAAGGTGTCAAGCCCAGGGGGCAGGTAGACTAGAATTCTATCCCAGGGGAGAAGGTTCCATCTGCCAGTGAGGGGAGAATGGTCTAGCAGCCTCTGAGACTCTGAGGGTCCCTTAAGGAAGCAACTCCTTGCCCTGGTGACAATTGGAGGGCTCTGTCCAGGCTTTGGGGGAGGGACTGGCCAGGGGCTGGCAGGCAGGGGGCCAGCCCCCAGGAGTGGCCAGGCTCAGCCCCTGGACACAGACCTTGCCTGGGGCCTTAGGCAGGTGGGGGGAGGGGCTGAGGAGCCCCACCACCTTGGTGACAAGGTTCCTGTGAGACAAGGACAGAGCATGAAGGGAGAGACAGGGTGAGATGGGGACAGAATCTGGGTCCCGGCTTCATGTCTGTGTGTCCTGCTGTGTCTGCAGAAGGGGCTCCTTGTGGGAGACTAGCTAGAGAGACTCCCCCTTTTCCTTGGGCAGAATTGGGGAGTTAGGGGTGCAGACAGACGGGTCCTGGAGAGCAGGAAGCAGTCTGCATGGGACAGGGGGTAGGGGGTCTCTGAGATCACTCCTCAGTGTGCTGTCTGCTGAGGTGTGACAGCTGGGAAGTTGTACCTGAGGAGAGGGTCTTCTGTCTCCCCTCCTCTGCTGAGTGGCTGCTGGGGGCGTGGTATTTAATATTTGGGGGAGACAGCATTTTGGATTGTAGTGTGATTGACAGCCGTTGTTCAGAGACTGGTCAGTAGAGAAACACCTGCTGTGAGTCCTTCTGTCAAGAGGCAGTGAGGCTTTTACTCTGTGGAGCTGGTGCCCTTGAACTCTGTCATTCAGACAGAGAAGGAGTGAGAGACAGAGGGGGAGGGAACAGCACCAGAGCTTCCCCTGGTGCTATGGGATCTTCTATGCAGTGCTCGTGTTCACACCTGGGCTGCCTACCTGCATGGTAAAGTTGGCACCCTACCTGATAAGCTTTCTCTCTGGTCCGAGAGGCACCTTTTCTAGACTGAAGTGCTAAGCTTCCCTGGTCATGGATTGGAGGGAGAGGGAGAACAGGGTGCTGGGCAGTGGCACACTGGGTTAAGCACTCATAGCACCATACCCAGCACCATGCACAAAGACCCAGGTTCAAGCACCCCACTCCCAGCCTGCAGGGAGGACGCTTCGTGAGCGGTGAAGCAGTTCTGCAGATGTCTCTGTCTCTCACCCTCTCTGTCTCCCCTCCCCTCTGAATTTCTCTCTGTTCTGTCAAATAAAATAAATAGAGGGAGAGAGAGGCTGGGCCCATGGCCATGGCTGAAGAGCTCCGAGTCCCTTCAGAGGGCATCTGGGGTCTCAGGCCCAGGGGGGCGCCCTTCTTCCCCATAGACCCACAGCCCTTGGGTGCATTCCAGTCCCCCTCCTGCGCTACTGTCTGGAATCTAACAGAGCTGCCACTGCCCCCCTCCCCCTCCACCGTGCCTTTGGGGCTGGGCCTGCACTTGCAAAGGAAGCCTGGGACCCCCTCTGTTGGCAGCCCTCTCTTGGGGCTCAGCCAGGAACAGGAGGGAGTGAAGGCCCACTGTGGGGGAGCTCCGAGACCCCAGATCTCCTGGGCTTTGCTGAACACAGTCTGAAACCTACGGTCCATAGCTTATGGGACAGTGAAGCTACAGGTCTTCTCTCTCTTTCTCTCTCTCTCTCTCTCTCCCTCCCTCCCTCCCTCCCTCTCTCCAAATTACATTGAAAAGGGAAAAAAAAAAAAAAGGGCTCAGGAGTGGGAGAAATAGCATAATGGTTATGTAAAGGGACAATCATGCTTGAGGTTCCAGTCTCAGGTTCAATCCCCCCCCCCACCATATGCCAGAGCTGAGCAGTGCTCTGGTAGAAATAAAAATAAAAGTAAATTAAGAGGGGCTGGGTGGTGGCGCACCTGGTTGAGCGCACATGTTACAGTGCACAAGGACCCAGGTTCCAGTCCCGGGTCCCCACCTGCAGGGGGAAAGCTTTGCAAGTGGTGAGGCAGGGCTGCAGGTGTCTCTCTTTCTTTCTCCCTCTCTATCCCCCACTTCCCTCTTGATTTCTGGCTGTCTCTATGCAATAAATCAATAAAGGTAATTTAAAAATTAAAAAAATAATAAATTAAGAGAAGAAAGGGCCTTTTGCATAGCTGTGCTCTGTGCTGACCTGTAATACACTGACACACACAAAGCACACACATGTCCTTGGCGTGTGGGCATATGAGGGTTTCCTCCCCAGTCCTTGGGCATTGTGATATAAAGATAATTTTAAAATATATAAATAAATAAAATATCCATTTTTAAATTATTTATTTATTGGATAGAGACAGCCAGAAATCGAGAGGGAAAGGGGAGATAGAGAAGGAGAGAGACAGAGACACACCTGCAGCCCTGCTTCATTCTTGAAGCTTTTCCCCCCTGCAGGTGGGGGCTGGGGACTCGAACCTGGGTCCATGTAACGCATGCACTCAGCCAGGTGCGCCACCACCTGGCCCTACTGAGCGGCTTTAATCTCATCTGATCAGACATGGCGCACCATGAGGTGAGGCTTGTGCTCTCTAAAAGTGCCTCGATGGCCATAAAGCCTTTCCCCGGGAGTTACATAGAGAAAGGCTCTGAGGACAGAGGTTTTCAGGAGGCTTTTTTTTCTTTTGTCTCAGCCAGTTTCCATAGTGGGCCGGAGGGCCCTTGGCCAGGTGGAAGGCTGCTGTATTTGGGGAACTTGCCCTGCTGTGTGTTACAAAACGGAGCTTACTGAAAATACCCTAAATTTACCAACCATCTGAGCTGCTAGGAATGTGTAAGAATATCTGCTCTGGCCTCCTCGAGCCACAGGTCAGGTCTGGAGGGGGACACCTGGAAGGTACCATGGCTGAACACAGCCAGGCTCACACACACACACACACACACACACACACACACACACACACACGCCCCTGAGAGCACCCAGTGCCGGCCCTGCTGTCTGAATGGCCCCCAAGCTCCTGAACTTCCCCTCTGGTCTGGGAAGGAGCAGAGAGAATTCACTTAACCTTGATTTGTGGTCAGAGCGAATTTCCTCATTTTAAAACAAATAGGACAGCAGCTAAAGGGGGACAGTCAGGTGACCACGTGGTTCTGAAAGACACAGAAACCCCTGACCCAGGAGCCTGCGGGCCTCCTTGGATGGTCCATGAGCAGGGAGATAGCCCTCGGGGCTCTTCTTTGGATAAAGATCTCAGACAACAGAATTAAAATAATAGTAATAATAGCAATAACAAACAGACAGGCTGTTCCCTGTTCCTTCTCTGTTTCCTTGAACAGCTGAGGTTGGTGGGGTTAGGCTAGAGCTGGTGGGGCTCCCTGAGTCCCTAGGGGAAGCCTCTGCCCTGTGTCCTTTGCTCTGACCCTCTGGGGTGGGAGAGACGAGCTGTGTGGGTGAGGTGTTATCCGTGCAAACATCAGAAGCTGGGACATTGGCCCCTGAGGTCTTGACCACCCACGGCACCCAGGAAGCCGCTTTGGACCTGCGTCCTTCTTACACAGAAAGCAGATAAAAGCATCTGCAGGAACTTTGTGGAAATGGACAGTTCTGGGGCATGAGGCTGAGACTGGGGGGCTCTGGCTTTGGGTCCATCCCTCCAGATGGAGGACCAGCCCACACCTCTGGCTCCTGCCCCTTGCTCCCCACCTCATGGTCACTGGCAAAGAAGCAGGGAAAGACAGGAAGTGTGAGCTGCTGTGAGGATGGCCTCAGGTCTTCACACGGTGCCAGGGTTCAAACCAGGAGCCTCGGGGTGTGTCCTCCGCACCACCAGCTGAACTGTTACCCAAGCCAGTGTTTATTTTCTTCTTTTTCCCCTCTTGTATATGATGGGGCAGAGAGAGATTGAGAGAAGAAGGAGACAAAGGCAGCTGCAGGCCTGATTTTCCACTCATGTCTTCCCCCCTGCAGGTGGGGAATAGGGGCTTGAACCTGGGTCCTTGCACACAGTGACATGTGCACTCAACTGGTGTATCATCACCTGACCCATTTGTTTGTTTATTTCCTTACTTTAGCCCTAGAGTTAATCCAGCATTAATCCTCTTAGCCCCATTTTCTATTTCTTTCTTCCTTCCTCTCTCTCTCTCTCTCTCTCTCTTTTCTTCCTTTCAGTGAGAGACACTATTGCAGTGCTCCTTTGTGGATGGGGCTCCCCCAGGTGCTGTCTAGGTGCTCCCATGTGGTGCCAGGGCTCACTCCCAGGGCACTGCGCACAGGAAGGTGTACACCTGCACAGGTGGACCTGCTGAGCTCTCTACCTTGCACGGCACTCTTCCCTGAGAGCGTCTGTCCCCTCTTGAGGGAGCACCCCAGTGCAGGGGGGGTGGTGTCTGGTGTCCAGCTGGGTCTCCCAGGCTTAGCCCTCTCTGCCCCCACTGCATGTTGTGTGACCTCTGCCCCAAGGCACCGAGTCCTGGCCCTGTCACCTGCCCTGGGTGCCTTGACCCCTGCAGGTGGCAACCTGGCAGGTGCAGGGTGGGGGTGGCCTGTCTGACCTGCCTCTGGGGGAGGGACACAGAGCCAGGCCCAGTGGCCCTGACCTAGTTTGCATCTGTCACGTGCATTTCAGGACAGGCTTCCTCCTGGTGGGTGGGGAGTTGTGTGTTTCCCGTGTGTCTTGATCACACGCATGTACTCACATACATACACTTTTACACACACACACTGACATACAAATGCATACACATGCATACACTCACATACGTACTCACACATTAACATACTAACAGACACACTTCCATACTGGCACACTACCACAGACACACACTTGCACAGACACGGTCACATGGTCACACACTAACACATGCACACATACAAGCATACACCCCCACACAGTACACATGTTTACATGCACTCACATATATACTAAGAGACACAGATACAATCACGTGCACACATACACACACAAACACACTCACACTTAAACACCTGCACACACACACCCACACACACCCTCACACTCACACTGAGGCCCAGTGCTTTTGAGGTGTCTGCGCGTCCGCCATCCGTCAGTCCCTGTGCTGTGTGGTCCCTGCCCATCTGTCTCTGATGTCTCCACAGCCTCAGGTTCGAGGCTGGGACTAACACGCTGCATTTCACCCCCTCCTGCAGCTGCCACAGACTCCGGATGCCGAGAGTCCCTCAGAGGTGTGTCTGCGCCCTGACTTGAGGGCCCACGGAGGAGGCTGCAGTGGGGGGCTCCTGCTGGGGCTGAGCTGTTGCAGGGAGTGACTCTCGGGGTGCCAGAGGGCTGTGGCTACAGGGAGCATGCTCTGAGCCCCCAAAACCCCAGCACCCCATCCATGGGGGCCCCAGTATCCCTACCAAGCCCCTCATCTCTGGCCTGGGCAGCCCCCTCTGCCATTCCGGCTTCCACACTCAGATGCTGAAGATCTGAACGTGTTGGTTTTTTGGAAGGCGTGGGTTCCCCCTCCCGCTCTGCGGAGGGGCTGGAGGGGATTGAGACACCCAGAGGTGCTTGGGGGGGGGGATCTCTAAGTGCCGAGACTTGTTGGGGATATGGAGTGCGGTGACTTGAAGATGCCAGACGAGGGGTGGATCCCAGAATGGATGCTTAGAAAGGCCCGGTGTCACTGGGTCCAGAGCTCTGCATGGCCCTGGGGACCTGTGGTGTGCAGGGAGGTGGGGTGTTGAGCCTCGGGGCATCTGTATCCTTAATCCTGTGCATGCGGCTTCTCCAGGACCTGCCCCGCAGTGTCCCCTTAGTGCCTCCTCGGGACCCAAAGGCACCAGGGACAGAGCTGCCCTTTGCTAGCTTCTGTCACAGAGCCGGTCCACAGGAAGGTCTCCTGTCTGCTTCCTGGCAGCAGGGTGCTGGGGTCTGAGCCCTCAGGCAGAACCCCATATCTGTGAGCAGAGGGGCCAGTTGGAAGCAGCCATGTGTCCCTCTGTGCCACTGACTGCCCGCCCAGGGGGGGGATGTTAATGGTGTCCGAGGCTGAGGATGGTAGTGTGGACTGAAGATGGAATTTCTGCGTGCTTAGCAGGAGCTTGAGCCGAGCCCACCGCTGAGGCAGCTGGAGGACCATAAGAGGGTACGTAGCCCCAGAGGAGGGGGGCTGCGGGGATACCACCCAGCCACACTGCCCTCCTGTTCTCTCAGTCAAGCAATGCTGGATGGGCTCAGGGCCGGTCCTGGCCTCTGATAGCTATGAGTCTGACGGGGTCGCGGAGAGGGGTCATCCCAGCCTGCCCAGGGCCCCCCCCCCCAGCCTCCACCCTGGCCCAGAGCTTGTCATTGCCCACCTTCTCTGTCCCTCTGAAAGTTACTTCTCTGTCACTGATTCTTATTGGGGTCAGCTGTAACGACAGGTGGCTGGTCACCCTACTCCTCAGTCACCATGTGCAAGGAGCCAGGTTCGCACCCTGCTCCCCACCTACAGGAGGGACGCTTCATGAATGGTAAAGCAGAGCTGCAGGTGTCTCTGTTCTTTCTCTTTGTCTGTCTCTCTCTCTGTCTCCACTTCCCTTCTCAATTTCTCTCTGTCCTAGCAAAAAAAAAAAAAGGCAAAAAAGAGAGAACGGCCACCAGGAGCGGTGGATTTGAGGTGCCGGCACCAAGCCTGCCACATCTCAAACCAGCACCATGCTGATGGTATGCTGGCCTCCTCCACACTCTATGCCCTGGTGACTCAGCCATGTGAGGCTGTCCTGTCATTTCTGACCGGGTGTTTTCTTTGGAAAGTTTTTGAGTGCTGATGGCTGCCTCAGGGCTGCGGGCCTGGTGGTGGTGGTGGTGGTGGTGGTGGTGGTGGTGGTGGTGGTGGTGGTGGTGGTGGTGGTGGTGTGTGTGTGTGTGGGGGGGGTTGCAGTGTCTTCCTTGGATAAGGGGAGGGTGGTAGTGGAGGGTTCCTAGGAGCAATGCCTGGACTCTGGGCCAGTGCTGAACTGAGTTCCAGAAGCCAGTGGAAATCACTGGCCATGTTGATAGAAAGTGGGCAGCTCACCTGAGGCCTCCTGGGAAGTGGGCATCAATGCTGGCGCGAACCCTATGGTCTTGGCCCTGGGCTCTCTCACACCCACCTCCCCTTTCTTTTGCCTCCTACAACCCCATCCCAAGCCTCAGGTTCTGCCCAAAGAAGGCCAGCGAGCTGGCCAGTCCTCCGCTCCCCCCCAACTGTGTGTTGTGCCTGCCGCCCTAGAATTCTCCAGGGCCCTCACAGGCGCTGGTCAGGATGCATTTCTGTCCCTCCCACTGTCTCCCAGGCACACAAGCTCGGAGTGACAAGTAGGCCTCCCGACCGCATGACCGGGAGCCAGTTCTTCACCCTCCCCGCGTCTCAGTTTGTGAGATACGGCTCCAGGGACACTGGGAGTCACCCCTGGGCCATCCTGCCTAGGCCTGACAGAGGGTAGGCTCTGGGGGTAGGTGAGCCACAGAAGAGGAAGAGGGGGAAGGATACCTTCCCCAAGTCACGTCTGTTCCTCTCTGGCCAGAGCATAGCGACTCTGCTTTTGCTCTGCACCCACCAGGAGCCTGGTCTCCTGGGCAAGCCACACACACCGTGCTCACGGGCAGGGGACTCTGACAGTGGAGGGAGCTCACGCTGCCTTCCCTCGGCCTGCTCTGAGAGTCTGTGCAAGCAGAGACCGGAGCTGGATGCTTGTGGGGGCACTGCAGGTGCACAGCACTGAACGGCTTAAAGCAGGTTCCAGGGCCGAGTGCTAACAGCCAGTGAGGTGAGGTCACTCGGGAAGGCTTTGCTCTCTGCTGCCATCCATTCTGTCCACCTGGTCCCAGAGAAACTCCTCAGGGGCGATCTGGGAGATGTTTTTTTTTTCCTCTTGTGGGTTGTGGGTCTCAAGTTTATTTTTCCTGAAGTTCAATGCCTGGCACTGAAAGGCTGGCACCCCTTGTCTTCACACTCGGGGACTGGAGTGACTGTTGCTAAGGCCTCCCTCTTCCCTGGCACTGTAAATGACAATGCTCAGTCTACACCCTTTCCGGAAGGGAACGAACCTCAACTCATTGGCACAAAAAAGAAAGAAAGAGAAATCCCATCTACTCTTGGCCTCTTTTCCCTTACAAGTTGTGTGTGTGCTGAGGGGGACGGGGAGAAAGTGAGGTACATATGTTCCCCAAATGTTACGATTAAAAGGAAAGGGGAAGCGGGCCGTGCATGTTGTCTGCCGCAATCAGGACACCCATGATAGTCTCTTCTCTGGGGATGGACCAGTGGCTGCCTCCGTTGCTATGGCAATGGGCAGGGTTTTCCCAGAAGCAGCTCGACACCAGCTGCCCCTGTGACTTCTACCCAGCGTCAGGACTGTGTCTGTCCGTTTTCTGGCTTCCCTCCTGGCTCACGGCAGACTGACTGGCTGCCTCAGACCCTCGGACCCAAGGGGAGCAGGGACTTCTACTGTGCTGTGCTGTTAGAGCCTTGGGGTGATGGGTCACCCACCCACTGAACTATGACCATCCCTGACCACCACCACCACCACCCACACACACACACATGTGCGCGCGCTGGTGGAGGCTTTGACTGTTGTCTGTCCTCCGCAGCCCTGTGCTGGCTTCTGGGTGGGCTGGGGAGAGGAGGAGCATTTGCCAACAGCTGTCCCTGCTGTGGGGACTGGGACCCTGTGTCCTCTGTGGAGAAGGTTCCCATCCCACCCTCCCCACCACCCCCATCCTATCTGCTCAGCCTGGAGGTGGCTCTTTCCGGGGCCTTTCCTTTGAGGTGTGCGTTGCTTTGTGGAGCCAGCCTATTTGGTAGAACAGAGAGAAACTGAGAGGAGTGGGGGAGACAGAGAGGGAAAGAGACACCTGAGACTTCTCCCCTGCAGGTAGGGGCCAGAGGCTTCAACCCAGGTCCTTGCACATGGTGACGTGTGCGCTCAACCAGGTGTGCCACTGCCTGGCCCCCTCATACTTTTTGTTTTGAGGGAGAGAGGGAGGGAGGAAGAGAGAAAGAGAGAGAGAGAGAGGGAAAGGGAGAGAGAGATTAAGAGAGACCTGTAGCCCTGCTTCACCACTCAGGAATAGTCTGCCCCTCCCTCCCACAGGTGGGAAGCAGGGGGCTTGAACCTGGATCCTTGCATATGGTAAGGTGTGCACTCAACCAGGTGAGCCACTGCTTGGCCCCAAAGGCTCCCGTCCTAAACACACCGTCCAGCCTCAGGCCGACCCTAGGAGCCTGCAGGGGTCTGCCTCCCTCTTCTATCACCTGTTCCCGTCTGTCTCCCACCCTGGGCTGCCCTGCCCACCCCCCTCCATCAGCTCCTTCCAAGCCTATTCTGGGAGTTTTCTCACGGGTGACTTTCAGCTCTCCTGACTCACGGAGGCGGCAGGTCTCCTCAGAAGCACCCCTGAGCCTCTATTTTAGAGACCTGCCACGTCACCACACCTTCCCCTCCGCTAGACTTCTCACTTCCTTCCTCACCGGATATGTACCCAGAACACGCGGCTTTGCCCCTGGGGACACAGTCCCGTCCTGGGGAACCCAGCCAGCCTTTGGCTGTGCGAGACTTTCAGACTGGAGTTGGGGAGGTGTATGTGTCTTCACAGAGCACTGGGTAGAGCTGGGGCATCTCTACAGATTCTCTCTGTCCTTCCAGTCACCCCAGGGACAGAAGCCAGGAAGGTTGGCTAGACTTTTTTTTTCCTAATTAGAATTACAGAAGGTGGGCGGGGGAGACAGCAAAATGGTTATGCAAACAGACTCTCATGCCTGAGGCTCCTAAATCCAAGGTTCAATCCCCCCCCCACCACCACCATAAGCCTGAGCTGAGCAGTGCTCTGGTGTTTCTCTCTCTCTCTCTGCATCTCTCTCTAAAATAAAATTAATAAAAAAATTTTTAAATTACAGAAGGTTTTTTTTTTTTACCTTCCTATTCTGGGTTGCATTGTGGTTTTTAAAAATCTTTGGGGTCTGGTGGTGGCTCACTTGGTTTGAGTGCACAGGTTACCATGTTCAAGGCCCAGGTTCAAGCCCTCAGTCCCCACCTGCTTCCCAAGCGGTGAAGCAGGGCTACAGGTATCTCTTTGTCTTTGTCTTCTCCATCTCCTCTCAATTTCTCTTGTCCTGTCAAGTTTAAAAATAATTGGGGACGAAGTGGTGGTGCGTCCAGTTAAGCACACAGATAACCATGCATGAAGACTGGGGTTCGAGCCCCACTCCCCACCTGCAGGGAGAAGCTTTGTGAATGTTAAACAGGGCTGCAGATGTCGCTCTCTCCTCCCTCCCTTCTCAATTTCTCTGTCTCTATCCAGTAAATAAGCATTTTCCTTAATCTTTAATAAAATGCGAAGTGCTTAATAGGACTCAGGCATTCTGAGAACCCCGTTTCCAATGGGCTTCACCCGCCATCAGCTCTGGTCTCTCAGCAACCCCCCTTCCTCCCACCTGACTCCAACACAAACCCCAAAAGTCTTCTCTTCCTTCACCGACATGTCCCAGGATATGCACAAGCCTCTCTCACCAGCGCTTTTGTTGGCGTTGGCAGTTTGCGTAGGAAGCCATCTTACTCTGAGCCTGGCTGCTATGCAGCTCTGAACTCTACTTCCTGTTGGGAGGTCGGAAGAGTCGCCACATACTTTTCTATGTTTTTCTGTGCAAAAGTGCGTCACGACATTTCCAACTGCTCAGTATTTTCTTGGGGACTCCAGGAGTCTGCCCTGTAGCGTCTTTCTGTTGCGATGATTCTACTAGAACCTGTAAAAGTCTTCACTTCATCCAGCGTTTGCTGGCTTATCCCTGGGTGGGGATGGGGGGCCTTTGATGACTTGTTCTGTTATTGGGCATTGCCCTTCAGAAAAAAGTTATTGTCCTGTCTGGCGCCCTGGTAGAGAAGGGACCCTCTGATATTTAATCTTCCAGGTTGTTGGGTATATGTGTGTGTGGGGGGGGGCGTGGTTATTTTTGGTTATTTTTTTTTAATCTGGTTTCCTGAGAGAATACTGACCTTAAGAGTTTCCAGAAACCTCGGTGAATCAGTCCCCTGTCTGCTTGGCAGACCAGGGCCAACTCCGGCCACGTGTCCCTGTCTCTTGGGTGCAAGTTGCTCAGTTTGAGAGCCAGCCGCATACCCTGACTCCTCCTGTTTGGCTTAAGGGGGAAGCACTCCGACAGATCCTGGTCAGCCGTTACTATGGGAACGCCAGGCCTTCTGGAAGAAGAGAGAGCCTCACCAGCTTCGGCAATGGCCCTCTGTCACCTGGAGGACCCAGCAAGCCAGGGGGAGGAGGTAGGTGGAGCTGTGTGCTGGGGCTGCGTGTCTGTGGAACCTTCTGGAACAGCAGAACTTGGCTTGCAAGTGTGCTTAAAAAGAAAAACAACATTTTTACAACTAAAATATAGGTCAGATGGGATAGTTTTCTGAGAGGGAGAGGGAGAGAAGCCTGGGCACCACTCCAATATATGTGACACTGGGATTGAACCGGCAACCTCGGGCATGCAAGTCTGGTGCTCTGACCAGCTGCTGTGATTGTTAGTGACTCATCTTTCTGCCTCTGTTCTGCCATCCCAGGGTGTCCACAATGGCTTTCCTATAGGTGACCCTGAGATCCTGAGTAGGTTCCTTTTTTTTTTTTCCTTTCCTTTTGGCAAACTCCTTTCGTATACTCAGGCTAGTTGTCGATTAGGCTCATTTCTCCACTAATGAAATAGAAACCAGCAAACTGATCTGTTACCATTTTCTAGCCTAGGGATGTGTGTGAACTTTCTCCGTGCTCAGACCTCACACTTCTAGGAGTCCTGATCATTAAAAAGATAGCTTTAAAAAAAAAATCTGTGAAGGAGGGAGATAGCATAGTGGTTATGCAGAAAGACCTTCGTGCCTGAGGTGCCAAAGATTCCAGGTTCAAACTCCCGAGAAAACCACGAGAAACCAGAGTTTAGCAGTGCTCTGGTAATATATATATATATATATATATATATATATATATATATATATATATTCTTGAGTGAATACCAGATTTCATAGTGTAAGGGAGAGGAGTCACCGTCTCCCTCTTGATTTTTTCTAGAACATAAATAAGCATGTGGTACATGAGGTGTGTGTGTAGCATAATGGATATGCCAGTAGACTTTGATTCCTGAGGCACCAAAGTCCTGGGTTGAAATCCCCAGCACTACCAGAAGCCAGAGCTAAGCAGTACTTTTGAGTGGACTCCTCTTGCCCGTGTCTCCAAATGGATGTCGGTGGGTGGGTGGGTGGGTGGATAGAGGATGTCTGTGTATGAATGCATGAAGGTACAAAGGGAAGAGTGGGCCAGTCGGGGTATGAAAGGACAGAGAAAGTTCCTTGTTGGGGAGGGTGTTGGGTGCCAGCTTTGGGCTGTGAGGAGGCTCCTTGAGTCTAGGTGGGGGGTCAATATGTCTTCTGAACCCCTGTGGGTTCTGACTGACTGTTCTGTCTCCCCTGTGACCTGGGTGGTGGGGTATCTTGTGGGACTGACTCTGTGTCCACTGGCAGTGCCTCCTGTGTCCTCTACCCCCTCAGCCGAGGGCCTTGCTCCCCAGACTGACCCCCAAGGTGAAAGGGCAGGGCCCCCTCTGCCTGTGACTGAGCTGTCCATCCACCTGTCCCCTTCCCCAGGGGGCAGCTCTGGCACAGGCACCGTGAGCAGGGGCGAGATGAGCCTGGCTGAGGTCCAGTGCCACCTGGACAAGGAGGGCGCCTCCAACCTGGTCATCGACCTCATCATGAACGCCTCTAGTGACCGAGTCTTCCACGAAAGCATCCTGCTGGCCATTGCCCTGCTGGAAGGGGGCAACACCACCATCCAGGTACGGGGGCACAGGGGTGGGAGAGAGGGGCTCTGCCACCACCACCCCCAGTCCTGAGCTCTCACTGCAGCTTTTAGCCCAGATCCGGGCTTGCTCACCCTGTGGGTTGAAAAATAGGGAAATGCCAAGGAAATAAGGTGTGAGTCCAGGGAGGATCTGTGGGGCAAACTCCCCTCACCTGCTGAACAGGCCTGAAGGGTTGGCCTGTTATACTACAATATAAAAGCTTCTGGGCGGGGGTAAATAGCATAATGGTTATGCCATGAGACTCTCATGCCCGAGGCTCCAAAGTCCCAGGTTCAATCCCCTGCACCACAATAAGCCAGAGCTGAGCACTGCTCTGGTGTTTCTCTCTCTGTCTTTCTCTCTCTGTATTTCTCTCAGAAATAAATAAAATACTTAAAAAAAAAGTTTTTTAAAAAGCTTCTGTGGGATTTAATAAAATGGTAAGTTTATTAAGTACATAGAAACCATGAGGAGAAAATGTCTAGCCAGAGATGTGATAGGGGTTCTTAAGTGTTTAACTACAACAAAAGATCAGACAGCAGCAGCAACAATGAAAGGGAGGTGAGAAGAAAGGGGTGCACTCCCAGCAGACACTTCTTTAAGTAACCTCCCATACCCACTGTCCTTTGCATGTTCTTGACTTCAGCTGTATATGCCAATTCTGTTCATGTCCCATGATACCTTTTGCTCACCATCAGTAAAACAGTGTTCCTGGGATCTGTCTCTGCAGCCCCCACCAGGGGAAGCCAGTCCAGCTGAGTCAGTGGTTTTGGGTTAGGTGGATGTGAGGTGTATTTTGTAATCCTTATAGCTGACTTTTTTTTGCTGTTGATGGTGATGAAATACCTTAAAGGACTTTTTTAGGAGATGGAGTCCCCACGTGCAGAGGGAAGCCTAGCAAGTGGTGAAGCAGGTCTGCAGGTGTCTCTCGTTGTCTCTCTCTCCCCCATCTCCACATGGTGATCAGAATCAGAATGGAAGTCTCCCCCCACCAGCTTTATTTATATTAGTGATTTAATAGTGATTACAAGATTATAAAATAATCAGTATAATCCCACTCACTGCCCTCACCACCAGAGTTCTGTGCCCTTCTCCCCAGTGGTAACCAGCATAGTTTTCTCAAGATCATAGGGTACGGTTTGACCATACAGATTGTTTTTTCCCTCCAGGCTTATTGCTGGGCTCGGTGCCTGCACCATGAATCCACCGCTCCTGGAGGCCATTTCCCCCCCTTTTTGTTTCCCTTGTTGTTGTAGCCTCATTGTGGTTATTATTATTGCCATTGTTGATGTTGTTCGTTGTTGGATAGGACAGAGAGAAATGGAGAGAGGAGGGGAAGACAGAGAGGGGGAGAGAAAGATAGACACCTGCAGACCTGCTTCACCGCCTATGAAGTGACTCCCCTGCAGGCGGGGAGCTCGAACCGGGATCCTTACGCCGGTCCTTGCGCTTTGCGCCACATGCGCTTAACCCACTGCGCCACCGCCCGACCCCGACCATACAGATTTTTTTCCATTTTTTTCAAGTTCATGTGTTTCAGCTCTCTGTATTCCACTTATGAGTGAAATCACCCATAATTGTCCTTCTTTTTTCCCCTCTTCTCAGATAAGCAAAACTGCACCTGACTTCATCAGATGGTCTCCAGAATCTCTTCCTTCTCAGTGATGGGGCAAAAACAAAGGTTCTTAGTCACAAACTTTCCAGGTCCCAGTGGAACTGGGGTTCAGAGCCCTCTGGTCATCTTCCCCTGATATTTCTCTGCTTTTGAAGTATGGACATATTATTCTTTGGGGTGCAGAAGGAAAGGGTTCTGTCTTCTGTAATTGCTTCTCTGTTGGACATGGGCATTGACAGGTCAGTCCATCCGCCTAGCATGTCTCTGTCTTTCCTCTGGGGGTTGGGTCTTCCTGACCTTTGCCCCTCATGCCTCCCAGCTCTCGCCCTTGAACTAGACCCTCCGAGCTGTGTGTGCAGTGAAGGAAGGTTTCCAAGGGACAGGGCATTGGATTTGAAGGTGGGGGTGTCTCTCCGTGGTGGGCAGCCTGGCCAGGGTGCAGGGCCCTGTCATGCTGTTCAGGGAAAGGGGTGCAGAGACCCAGAGGTGCAGGAGCAGCAGCTGTGCTGGCTGTGGGGACCCTCCACTGAGTGAGCTGTGCAGGCTGGTGATGTAAGATGTGCCAGGGGTGGGGGGAGGCTGGTGCTCTGTGGCCCCTCCAGGGCCCCAGGTTATTAGCGGGATCCTCATTCTGGGCCTGCAGCATGAAGGCCAGAGCCCAGGAGGTGGCTAAGTCCCTGCATCGGGGCTGAGCTAGAGGGTGACCAGTGCCGATGCTAACTTAGGAGGAAGGACACTTCCTGGGGGCCTGGGGACCCTCCTGGGGTAGGTGAGAGCCTCCTCTGAGCCTGGTGGAGTCGCTGTGACCCTTGCCACACTGCCTGCCCCAGTGAGCATGCTGGAGTAGAGGTGGTCTGCCCCAAGAGAAGGCAAAAGTGGGGACCCTGAGCTGGTGGGGTGAGGACATGCAAGGCTGGGCCCTCTGGTGGGGCCCAGGGACCTGGGGCACCTGATTGATGGGGGACATGAGCCTGGGGTGTCACTGGGCTCGGGGCTGGGATGGTGGGGCCAATGTGGGAGGAGAGGAAGGACGGAAGGAGGAGGTGCCAGCTGGCATCTGTGGAGTCAGCACCGCCAGGCTGGCAGCCTTCCCGGGGGTGGCACAGCGCACAGAAGCTGTTTCTATGCAGCTTCGTCCTCCTGTAAAGTCATTGTGAATATTAGTTCCATGTTTTCACACATTGATTTTTCATCTGCTCTGGCGGCGGGGGAAATGCCAGCGTGAAGTCTCGGCCGTGGAGCCAGGGACATGGCACTAGCTTCTGCTGGTGGGGGGAGTGCCTGGGTACTGTGACCTGGGGGGTGGGAGGGGACCTCGACGTGGCATCCTGGGGCTCCTTCCAGCATAGCAGCCTGGCACTGAAATACAAGATTATTCTCTCTCTCTCTTTCTTCTGTCTCTCCTCTCCTGTCTTTCTCCTTCCCTCTCTCCTCTTTCCTTCCCTCTCTCTCCTCTTGTCTCTCTTCTCTCCTCCTCTCTCTTTTTCCCCACCCTCCTTTTACCTGTTTTGTCTTTCTCTCACGACCTCCTGTGGCCTTCAAGAATAGAAGGGAGACCCTGTTTGAGACCCTTGGTCCTGGAAAACTCTCCCAGCCTGAGGCTGACCTGGGGCCCCCCTCCCTTAGCCCCACGTCTGAGCTTCTTGGGGACTGACTGGTCCAGAGTCCAAGCTGGTCAGCTGGGCCACCACTGTTGGCAGGAGGCCTGTCGCTTAGCATGTCACTGAGTGTCCCAGCTGTGCTGAGCAAGGACACAGAGGCCCTGATCTGCTCAGAGCTACAGAGGTATCTTTGCCACAGGGAGCTCCATTAAGGAAGTCCTTGAGTCTCAGTGACTCAAAGCAGGACTATCTTTTATTATTATTTTTATGGGGGGAGGTAATGGTTTGCAGTCAGCAGTAAATACAGTTGCTGGTACATGTGTAAAATTTCTCAGTTTTCTGCGAAATACTCTCACCCTGCAGCCTAGGTCCTCCTCCACATCCTGCACCAGGTCTAAAAGCCCCCACAGTCCTTTCCTTCGGTGCAATCCATCAAGCCCAGTCCAACTTCTGCTTTGTGTTTCCCCTTCTGTTCTTGTTTCTCAACTTCTGTCCATGAGTGAGATCATCCCATCTTCATCCTTTCTCACTTATCTCATTTAACATGATTCCTTCAAGCTCCATCCAAGATGATGTGAAGAAGGTGAAATCGCCATTCTTCATAGCTGAGTAATATTCCATTGTGTATATAGATCACAACTTTCTCAGCCATTCACCTGCTGTTGGACACCTAGGTTGCTTACAGGTTTGGGCTGTTACAAAATTGTGCTGCTATGAACATAGGTGTACATAGATCTTTGGATGTGTGTGTGGTTCCCTAGGACCAGATGGTCTTTTTATTACATATATGTAATTTGACTTATTTTCATTGGAGAAAGACGCTAGAGCATTGCTCATCTCTGGTCTACGGTGGTGCTGGGAATTGAACCTGGGACCTCAGAACCTTAGGCATGAAAATCTTTCACAAAGCCAGTCTGTTGTTTCCCTAGCCTGCCAGATGGCCTGTTGTGTAGCAGTGGGACTGATTCTTGGGAGATCAGAAGGGCCTTAATTCTCTGGTCTCCCATTTCTCCTCCATGAGACCTGGGCTTCTTGGAATTGGCATCTGGGTTCTAAGAGGTCATGTTTCTAGCAGCAGCAAGTGGAAGCTGCCAGTCCCAGTAAGGCCTGGACGTGGAGTCCTGGAATGTCCCTTCTACCATGTTTCAGTGCTCAGAGCCTGTCTGGCATCTGAGGGGGGCTAGGGCTCTCTATTAAGGTTGAAGGTCACCAAGTTGGTGGGACAGCTGCAGAGGAGGAATCTGTGACCGTCTCTGCAGTGGACAGGCTCAGATGTCCACTCTGCTCTGGCCCTCCCTCTGATGCATGTGACAGCCCACAGCACGTGGAGAATTTGTCATGTACGTGTCCCCAGAAGCTGGATTCAGTGTGTCCTCTACCTGCCACCACTTGACCCCTGGCAGGGCCCTGCTTCCTTTCCATCCCTGCCCTGGTCTCCCTGCTGGTGGCAGCGAGGACTGTCCTCACCTCCAGCCCTGCTTCCTTTTGGTGCCCCTGGGCTGCTCATACTGCTGGTCAGTCTCTGGTTCTGGGGACAAACTGGCAGTGCCACCCGAGAGGGCACAGGTGGTCCACTCTGGCCTTGTCTGTCCCCACCCCCTCCTGTCAGCCCCCAGTAGAAATCTCTCTCTCCATCTGAGCACTTGGCATCCCTGTCTGACGCTCAGCTCAGTGGCACTCCTCCACACCAGGGTCCCTGCCAGCGTCTGTCTCTGTCATGTCCTCCTGAGTTGTCCCCCCACCCCCTGGGAACCTGCACCCTCCCTCTGTACTTCCTCTGCCCCGCAGGCCAGGGCTCCCCAGGGCAGGAGGCAGGGCCAGCGTCTCAGCTTGCTGGGCTGTGAGGGTTGGGGTTTAGGCAGACACAGATGCAGGGGGCGTGTGTGGACGTGACATCAGGGCACTTTGTAGGGGAGGACGGGCATGGGGCGCAGGGCCCTCAGGAGAAGGTGATGTATCACCTGCTGCCCACGACCGTGCCTCTGCCAGGCCTGGCTGCCCACACAACCGTGGGCTTTGGGCGTTGCTCTCCTGCACGTCTACAGCTGGGCAGGGAAGGGAGCTGCTGTCATGGGCCAGCTGCCATGGGCTGGGGCGCTCCCTGAGGACACCCCCATGCTCCGGGCCTTCCAGAAGCCTCAAAGGATCTGAGAGAGGTGCCCTGGAGGAGCTGGAGTCCCAAGGGTTGGGGAGATAGGGGCTCTTGGCAGAGCTGGGGTCCCAGGGCAGTGGTGCTGGGACTCCTGGCAGAGCTGGCAGGGTCAGCACAGGAGCTGGAACACAGCAGCCCTGGCTGGCATGTCCCCAGAGGAGGGACGAGCGGGTGACGTCAGAGGGTGGTGTAGCCGCTGGCAGGGCTCAGGGGTGAGTCACCGCTCGCAGCCTGTCTCTGACCTTGGCTTTTTCTCCATGGGAAACTGGGAGACTGTGTCTGAGGGTGGGGGGACCCTGTCCCCTCCCCAGCTCCCAGGCTTTCCTGAGCGGGGCCAGTAGGGGTACAGACTGGGGCACTGAAGAGAGGCCCTTGAGAGGGGGCCTATTGCAGGGCCCTGGGTTTCTCAGACTAAGTCTTCAGCTGTGCAAGGCCCTGAGGTCCCCCGGCTGAGTGTCGGGGTGCAGCCCTGGTTAGAAGCAGGTGCCAACTTTAGGCATCTGTAGCATCACTATGCAGCCTGCCTGGCCCCGTCTTTTAACTTCTACTTCTGTGTATTAGAGGAGGGAGGGGGCAGGGAGAGAGAGATAGAGACTACAGCATGCATACTATCCGTGGAGCTCTCTGCTGCTCCCTTATGTGGTCAGGCTCAAACAGCAGGGCTGCCAGCCCAGTAATGGGTTACATGCCCCCAGCCTGCATGGAGGGCACATGTAACCCATTTAGTGGATGCAAGGGGTGCCCTGGGTACACCTGTAGACAGCCTCCTGCTGCCCAGCTGCCCTCAGCCCACTGCCTGCTCTTCTTTGCTGGGCATGGACCCTGCCTGTAGGGGGCCAGAGCTGAGTGCCGCGGGCCTTCTCTGCATTCCCGTAGCCCTGCCTGAAAACTCTGGCACCCCATCACCCTCTTCTAAGTGAGGAGCGCCCAGAGAGTTCCATGGATGGTGGATCAGAGCTGTGGGGGAAGCTCTCTTCTCAGCACCATGCACAGCACCCAGGGAGCTTCATGGAGGATAGGGCAGGGCTGTGAGGTTTCTTCCTCCCTCTATCTCCTGCCCTCTCTCCTTCTGTCTTTCTGTTTCCCTCTCTACATAAAATTAAGAAACACGGGGCTGGGGAGACTTCTAGGCAGAATCACACACCTGCACAGCCCTCAGTGTGTTCCCTGGCACTACATTCAACAACAACAGAAAAAGCCGCATGAGTGGTGAAGCAGCTCTGCAGGCATCTCTTAGTCCCTGTCTTCCCCCTTCGCTTTCAGCTTCTCACTGTCCTATCAAATAAAAAAGAAAAAAGTAAAAATAGCCGCTGGTAGCAGTGGATTCAGAGTGCAGGCACTAAGCCCCAGCAATAACCCTGATGTCTATAAAAATGACAAAGCAAATCAATATAAATAAGTATAAACTTAAATGCCTGGTGGGGGACTGTGTATGTCACAGGACTTGGGGGGGGGCTCACCCCTGTGACTGATGAGCAAACAGTCACGGGAGCCAGGTCCCACCAGAGGCCAAAGTCTGAGGAACGAGACTGCCCTCTCTTCTGCTGTGCTGGACCGGCAGCCCTGGGGTTTCCTGAGTTCCCCCCATGTCTGTGCCCGCCTGCCCTCAGGGCTGTCTCATGCCTCTGGGTTGGCTGGCCAACTGTCCCTTGAGTCCCCCAGTGTTCTCCCAACCTCGGGCACCAGTGGCCCGCCTGCCTTCTGTTTACAAGAGGAAGCATCCCGCTTAATTTTATTTTCACACCCGGCCCTAGTGTTGAGAGAACACAGCATCTCCACACTGCAGAGGCTGCGCGGTATTCCAGCCAGCCCAGAGCGGCTCTGCCCGTTACCCAGCAACCACCAACATGGCGCCTGCAGCTTGGGGGACTGGGGACTAGAATGGGAGAGGAGGCTCTTGGGCTAGACTGTGGGTCCCCATCTTTCCACCCTGTCTGAATGCTACTGTTGCTGTGCTCTGGGTCACCAGAAAGTGGGGATGGCAAGGGAGGATGGCCCGGACTGGGGACAGGAGCCACCACTGCTCTTGGTGTCCTCAATCCCAAAGCTTGAGTGCGTGTGTGTGTGTGTGTGTGTGTGTGTGTGTGTGTGTGTGCGTGTATGTGCGTGTGTATGTGTGTGTGTGTGTGTGCGCGTGTGTATGTGTGTGCGTGTGTATGTGTGAGTGTGTGTGTGCGCGCGTGTGTGTGTATGCGTGAGTGTGTGTGCGCACGTGCGTGTGCGTGTGTGTGTGCGTGTGCATGAGTGTGCATGTGTGTGTGTGCGCGTGTGCGTGAGTGTGTGGGAGTCAGGTGTCTGCTCACTGCTGGGGCCACAGGAGGGTGGATTCATAGCCCTCCTAAGCTGTTTCCCCTGAGCTGCCTTCTCAGTGGACAGATGAGAGACAGCCCAGCAGGAGGTGTGCAGGATGGGCGTGCCTAAGGCTGCCGGTTCAATCCCCAGTGCTCTGGCTTCTCTTCCTCTCTCCTGTGAAGCTCTCTCCTTCTCTCTCATGTAAAAGGAATATAATCCACCTTAGAAAACAGAAGACAGCTCATTGTACCTACGGGGCCAGAACTTTTCTTTGCTGTGAGTGCCCACCTCCTGTTGCCAGGCCAGAAGCTTCTGTGCTCAGCTCTTTGGGGCCCTAGGTCCTCCTGTCTGTCCTGTTTCCCTTGGGGGTGGCTGTGAGAGGGAGGCAGAGGGGAAGTCTTAGACCCCGTAGGGATCCTGGCTAGGAAGGCAGTTCAGGGAAAGGGATGGAGGGCCCTGATGCAGGCTGAGGCAAGACGTGAAGGCCCCCACACAGGCTGGGAAAGCACTTCCGAGGGAAAAAAAAAAAAAAAACAAGGTCAGGCGCTGAGGCTCCTTCTGGGGAAGCGGGACTCTTACATAACCGCTAATTATAGGCCCCGCTCAGGCCCCGGAGCCTCACCTCCAGCTCTGCCCGTGCCATGTGCCATGTGTGCGTCACTCCCAGCGGTGGGTGGCCTGGGTTGCCATGGCGTTCCCCTCCCCACTCAGCCACTGCACCCCCTCTCCCCCTTTGCTTTCCTTTCTTTTCCTCTTTTCCCCCCTTTATTTTCTCAGCCTGTAGCTTCCTTGTTTCTCACACCTCCAGGATTCTTGGAGCTGTCTCCGGAAGCAGAGTCATTTTCCGCCCCCAGCCTGAGGCCCGCCCGCTGTCCCTATTTCCTCGCCCTGCCCACCCCCACGCCCACTGGGCAGCCAGTCCCTGTACCCCTGTCTCACACACATGTCCTGTGTCCCCTCTCCCTGTGCTTTTCCCACCCCCTTCCTCACCTCCCAGAATTCCCACCTCAGGGGCAGCAGCTTGGCTCACCTGGGCTGCAGGTTGAGGTGACCCAGCCAGAGTTGAAAATAAAATGGCTGTGCCCAGCTTTGGCTGCTTTGGGAAAACTCCTTGGAGTGTATTATGTGGGGGAGGGGATGCCAGGTGGCCTGTCCTCTGTAGAGACTTGAGGGCTGGAGGTTTCCCAGGAGGACAGAATTTGGAGTGGGGGTGACACCCCCAGCCCCCCTCCACGCCCCTCAGGACTGATCCCTGTGTGAATAGTGTTCTTCCCTTCCTCTGAGACATCTGCATAAAATCTCCCCGGATTCCAGGCCGGGAAGGTAACCTCTCTCCCTCTGAGTAAGCTCGGGGACTTTCCCTTTGGAAAGCAGCCAGCCGCACTCTGAGGCGGAGATGTTCTCATCAGACACCACAGGCCTCCTGGGTCCCCACGTGGGGCTGGGCCCTCCGCTGGGCAACCCTCACCCCACCTCACCCTCTTTCCGCCTCTCCCCTCGGTTCCCATGTGAAGGGCTGGCCTCCTGAACCATCATTCAGTATCCTCAGGCCTCTTGTCCTTGACCACTGGCCTGCTCTCTTTGGGACACAACCACAGGACCTGTACCCCTGTGCAACACCCCCCATCTGTACTGCGGTGACCTCAGGTGGTCAGCAGTCAGCTGGAAGGAGGCCATGTCCCCTTGCACCCACCGTGGCCTCCCCATGTCTCCTGGTGCCAGGGCTTGAGCTCTCACATGCACATCACCTTGAGCTCCAGTGCCGTGCTGACCCCTCTCTGGGTGGCTGGGCCCTCACGAGGTGAGTGGGTGCTGACTGTGCACCCATGGGTGCTGGGCCCTATCTGACCGGGCTGTGACCTCAGTCTAGACAGGAGGCAGGTCTTGTGTGCAGATTAGAGCTAGGGACCCGCTCTGCTCTGTAGGTCACATAGAGCATGAGGTGGGGCCACAGCTCCCTGGCCAGCACCTGCTGGGGCTGTAAGGTCAGGGGTCACGGTTAGGTCTGGGATGGCTGGTGCTGGTTTCTAAGCAAAAGACAAGGGCCTGGAGCTTAGCCTGGAGCACTCTCACCTGGGAAGGAGAGTGCGTGTGAGTATGGGTGTTGTCTGTGTGTGTGAGTGCGAGAAATTGTGTCACTGAGTCTGTGTGAGAGTGTGACTGTATATGTGTGTGTGTGAATGTGTGTTATTGTGTGTGTGAATGTTGTTTGTGGGAGGGTTCTTAAGTATGCATGTGTGTGAGAATAAGTGCGTGTGACTGTGTCTGTGTAACTGTATGCATATATTGTAATGTCTGTGTGGGTGTCTATCTTTGTGTGTCTGTGACTGAGAGTTTGTGAGAGTGTGTGACTGTGTGTGAGAGTGTATGACTGTGTATGGGTGGTTGTGTCCCCCATAGGGCTGAAGGCAGGCCACACACCACAGGGGACAGAAAATCTGAGTGTCACAGTGGGCAGAGCCCCAGGACCACTGCCCCTTACCCTTACCACGTAATTCACAAGCCCTCTGAGCTCCAGTTTTCCTTTGACTGGGACTGTCAAGGGGTGGCCCAGTGCCTCCTCTGGACTCTGCCATCTCTGTCCTGGGCACGTGCCTTTGGGAGAGGACTCTTGTCCTGGGTGTGGCAGGCTCCGTCTGGTCTCCCAGCCACCGCCCTGTCTGCGGCTCCTGGCTAGGGGGGCTGTGGTGCCCCAGTTTCTTGTAACGGGATGGAAGGTGTGGCTCTCTGTGGGGAGCTCAGCCCTGGGCCTTCTGTCCCCAGCTGTCTGGGCTGGCAGTGCTGTGACATTATCACAGAAGTAGCCATTGTCACCCCGCATGTCCGAAGTGCGTGTCCCTGCCACCCTGGGTCTCTTGCCCCTCTGGAGGATAGGCTAGACAGAAGGGCCCCCCATGAGGACATGCGAAGCTGGGATGACCCCTCCCCGGTTCCCACCCCCAGGCCCTGCTGAGCCTCCTTCCGTGAGGTCTGGCTCCAGGCAGATGCTGGAGACAACAGTGTCCTCTGGAGGCCCTGGCAGAAGGCAAAAGGGCAGGGGACAGTGAGCTGGGGCACCTGCAGCCCACACACTCTTGGGACTGTGGTTTGCCTGTGTGGCCCTGCCTGGCTGCCTCAGTGCCGCCCCAGGGGAGAGCAGGGGAAGCAGGAAACCACTGGCAGTGAGCATATCCTCCTCCAGCACCCAGGAGCCCAGTTGCAGACCATGGTGAGGGCAGGTGCCCTGTGCTCCCCTGACCCACTGGGCTGGACCTGTGTGTGTACCCATGTGTGCAAGTGCTATGTGTGTGCATGTGTGTGTATCTGGAGCTACTTGTGTGGACATGAGCGTGTGTGTAGACATGTGACATGTGTATGCTTGTAAGCATGTACACTGTGAGTGCATGTGCACATGTGTGAGGGCAGTGTGGGGGTGAGGCCTGGGCAGGTGGTCCTGCGTCTTGGTCCTCAGGGGTGGCAGTCCTCAGGCAGTCCCCAGCCTCCCAGGACTGCTAGTACTCTCACATGGAGCCGGCACCATCGCCTCCACCCGCAAGCTTCCTGCTGCTGACTGGCGTCCTCCTGGCAGTATGTCTGTCTCCAGCCTCAGCTTGCCCCTGGTGCCCCACCCTTGCCCCATGCCACCACCTCCTAGCAGCCCTACCCCCTGACCTCCCAGGCATCTTGCTGAGATAGCTTGAGCTCAGGACTTTTTAGGGGCCCCTGAGCTCCCCCAGAGGAAGAACAATAACAGTAATAATCACATCACCAGTTCTCTGGGAGCTAATTAATGCACTTGGAGGTTCTCCCTGGGTTCCAGGCCCCCCTCTCCTGAAAATATAAACTGTAGAGTGTCCTATGTACCCTACTGCCTGTGTATCCTCCCTGAATGCACCCGCTTTGTAGATGAGAGGACTGGGGTATGGGAAGGGTCAGCCCTGGCTTGAGTGGCACTAGCTGGTGGGTGGTGGAGCCAACTGCAGACCCCACAGTGTACCCACCCTGCATCCCACCCTGATGCTCCTCAGAGCCCCTGTGAGTCTGAGCCACACAACCCCACATCCCACTTCCCTGGGCCAGGAGGATAGAACAGGGCACTGAGACCAGCATGAGGGGACTCCAGCCCTGGAAGGAGCCAGGGAAGTAAGGACAAGGGGCAGTGGGTCGGGACAGCTGCCCTGCCCACCCTCCACATGTGATCCATTTCAGAGTGACACGGGCTGCCTGGTTAATGCTGCCAGGATGGCTGCGGCACTGCTGCATCCCCTGGGATGGGCATGCTCCCAACTCAAGACAGGGACACAGGAAGTGCTGGGCAGACAGAAGAGGGAATAACTTTGGGATGAACATGTGGACGAATGGTTGGATGGAGTGACAAAGAATGAGGAGTGGGTAGATTGGTGAGTGCCTGGATGGATGGATGGATGGATGGATGGATGGATGGATGGATGGATGGATGGGTAGAATTATGAGTAATGGGTGGATGGATGGATGGATGGACGGACTTATGAGTGGTGCATGGATGGATGGGTGGAATTATGAGTGGTGCATGGTTGTATAGGTAGATGGATGGATGAATGAGGAGAACATGGATGGGTGAGTGAGGAGTGGGTGGGTGAGTGGGTGGATGGATGAATGGAATGATGGGTGGGCAGCAGGAGGGTGATGGAATGACAACAGAGTGACATAGTAAGAGGTGTAGAAGAATGCATTTAAGGGAATGGGGGACATTGCAAACATGAGCTTGGTCCAAACACTGGATGAGTTTGACCCTCAAGGTCACCTCATGAAGTGGTGACTTGTGTCCTGACATTTGGGGTGATGGAAGGGAATAGCATAAGAAGAGGGGAGTTCTGTGCTGTCAGGAGCAGAAGAGAGGCCACAAGCAGCAGGTGCTCTGTGGGTACCTGTATCATGTGCTCTGTGTGGCAGAGGAGCCTGGTGCAGATGGGAACTCGGTGGCTCCTGGGGCTGCTGAACCAGCACCGGGGGAGTGGGAGTGAGATTCCCATGTTTTCTGGGCGCAGGAGCCCAAGCCCTGCCGCCTTAGGGTACTGCTGTCTTTCTCAGCTCAAGAGGAGGTGAAGTTGGCACAGAGATTGAATCCAGAGAAGCAAAAGACAATGTTTGGAGCTTTGTTTTATTCCTGTGGAAATGCCCGTATTGTATTTTTATGTAAATAATCCGAAAACAGTGTGATGTTTGCAAGGGGGGTGAACAGCGAATGCTCTCCCGGGGAGTTGTGATGGCATATTGTGTTTCTGCATCAGGAATGTATAGACTTGGCCTGTGCCGGCTTCAGAAACAGGTTTGTCTCTAGCAGGCACTACCTGGGGATTGTCCTCCAACCCACCTGGTGCTGCCCTGCATCCAAGGCTTAAAGAATTTTAAAAGCTCCTTCTCTGGAAGGTTCTGGGTCTCTGACCAGTGACCACCTGACCAGCCTGAAGCTTCTCCAGAATTCACTGGCCAGGGTACAGGAGGTAGCGCAGTGGGTTAAGTACACATGGCGCCAAGCAGAAGGACCGGCATAAGGATCCTGGTTCAAATCCCCAGCTCCCCACCTGCAGGGGGGTCGCTTCACAGGCAGGTGTCTATCTTTCCCTCTCTCTGTCTTCCCCTCCTCTCTCAGTTTCTCTCTGTCCTATCCACAACAACAGTAACAATGGCAACAATAACAACAAGGGCAACAAAATGGGGAAAGTAGCCTCCAGGAGCAGTGGATTCATAGTGCAGGCACCGAGCCCCAGCGATAGCCCTGGAGGCAAAAACAAAAACAAAAAACCCTCACTGGCTTTGCTCATCAGTCCTCCTTTGGATGCCTGGGGAAGCCTGGGAATGGGTGGCATGTCATGGTCACCAGTTTTCCCCACTTTGCCTCTTGCTATTGGAATCCATGTGTGTGTGTGTGTGTGTGTGTGTGTAGGGTGGGAGCTGTGCTGAGTTACACAAGACCTCCCGTCCTGACATGATCCCCAGCCACCATGTCGTGTGACACTCCTTGAATCAGAGAAGGATGGTATTGGCAAGGAGGGGTGTCAAACCCAGGCCACACTAGTGCCCAAAGGGGCACTGTGGTGGCTGTGGCCGCTGCTGGGTGTGCATGCCTGGCTATCACCACACACAAACACACTCTTCCTCACAGCACTCCTTCTTCTGCCGGCTGATGGAGGACAAGAAGTCAGAGAAGTTCTTCAAGGTCTTCTACGACCGGATGAAGGGGGCCCAGCAGGAGATCAAGGCCACAGTGACCGTGAACACTAGCGACCTGGGCAACAAGAAGAAGGATGAGGAGGGGGACAGGGATGCCCCTGCACGCAGGAAAAGTGAGTGTCCCCTCCTTGGCTCTGTGAGGGTCCGGGGTTGGCTGTCCCACAGCTGCCAGTGTCTCCCCATGGAAACTTCAGGAGAATCCACCTGGATGTGAGTGAGGTGCTCTGCTGGTTAACAAGGGTTCGTGCGGCTGCCCGGGAGGGCTTCCGGCTTTGATGTGAGGGTGTGTTCTTGCTCAGGTTTTCCTGTGAGAAATACTTACCTTTGGAAAACCCTTCCTAGTGAGAAACCTTCCTGATGAAGAACCCTTCCTGTGGGAAACCCTTCCTACTGGGAAATGCTTCCTAGTGGGAATCCCTCCCTCACCCCTTCTGGGATTTTATTTTCAGTGGGAGGTGAGGCTGAGGTGTGACTCTGAGCTGACTTGCCTTTGACTTCCTGAGCTCTCAGGAAGGTTCAGAGCTTTTGTTCACGGTTTGAGATGTGGGTGGTGGTGCCCATGTGGGAGGCCCATTCGGGGTTCTCCTCCCAGCCCACGGAGCCTGGCTTGAAGGGGTCCTGTGCTACATGGCATGTCCCAGGCTTCCCTGCCCCCACCAGAATGTCTCCAGATAGTGTCATTTGTTCCTTGGGTCGGGGCAGAGGCCAGACAACCCACTTAGAGTTGCCTCAGGCTCTGGGTGGGGAGAGAGAGCAGAGAAAGGACAGTGGCCAGCATGTGCTTGGGGTGCCTCTGCAGCACAGAGCAGGCTGAGGCCCTTCCCTGTGTCCTGTGTCCAGAAGTCCCCTGGGCAGCCATGGGACACACGGCACTGCAGCCCCACTGTGCATGTGAAGGAATGGCAGCTCGGAGATAGGCAGTCACCACCCTGGTTAGGGTGCGCAGCCGGCAAGGAGGGCTGGGGCTTGATTCTGGAATTCTGCAGAAGGCTGCATACCTCCTGTGACCAGGGCCCTCACAGACACCTGGGGGGAGGGAACTTGGTGACAGAGAGGGCACAAGTTCCCTATTGCCAGGGCCCTCACAGTGATGGGGAGGGGGCTCCTCAGTGCCCACTCAGCTCCCTGTGACTCAGGTCCTCACAGTGACCAAGGAGCAGGGGACAGGGTGTTCATCTTGTGCCTGGCGAGTGGTGTCCCCATAGCTGGGGGTGAAATCAGGACCCCGGAAGGCTCAGTTCTGACCCTGCGCCTGGTTGCAGCCAAGGAGCCTGCCCCTCAGATCACGGAGGAGGCACGGGAGCAGCTCCTGGAGGCCTCGGCTGCTACTAGGAAGGCCTTCAGCACCTTCCGCAGAGAGGCCGACCCCGAGGACCACTACCCCGCCGCTGAGGGCGCCCAGGCGGCAGCCGACAAGACCAAGGACGAGCTAGAGATGAGCGCCACCGTCACCATCATGCAGCCCATCCTGCGCTTCTTGCAGCTGCTCTGCGAGAATCACAACCGAGACCTGCAGGTGAGCACCCCCAGCCCCCAAGGCCCAGGGGCTCCCACTTCAGACAGACGCTGTGAGTTGGGTCCTTGCTGCCGTCTGGCAACTGCTATGTCTTTGTCTTCTGCCCACTCCGGGGGGACAGGACTGTGCCCGTGTTCCCCTTGTGGGTGCTTCTCTCTGTCCTTCTCTTCAGCGTGCATCCTGGTGACATTGGGAATGGAGGGATGGGGGTGGAAGGATGGATGGGTGGGTGAGTGAAGGGGAGAGATGGATAGGGAGGTAGTTTGGGTAGGTGAGTAGCTGAACTGATAGGGGGTGGATGGGTGAATTGCTGAATGGATGGTTGGGTGGCTGAACTCAGTGGAAGGATGGATGGATGAATGGGTGTATGGATAGATAGAGGGAAGGAAGGATGGGTGGGTAGATGAATGACTAGATAGGTGAATGGGTGAGTGTAGTGGATGGGTGGGTAGGTAAGTGTAGTGGATGGGTGAATGGGGTAGGTGGATGGATGAATGGGTGGAGGGATGGATGAGTGAGTGGGTGGGTGGATAAATGAGTAGCTGAATGGATAGATGGGTGGGTGAGTCTAGTGAGTGAATGGAGTGTTGCATGGGTGACTAGCTGAACTGATGGATGGATGGGGGAAGGATGGGTGGATGTGTAATCGAGTAGTTGAATGGATAGAGGGTGGTAGGTGAGTATAGTGGATGAGGGGATAGATAGGTGGGTGGGAGAACAGGTGAGTAGCTGGATGGATGGATGGATGGATGAATAGATGGGTGAGTGAGAATAGTGGATGGGTGGGTAGTTGGTTAAGCAGGTGAGCGTGGTGGGTAGATGGATGGATGGACAGAGGGACAGATGAACGGTTAGGGCAATAATTGGGCAGGTAGCTGGTTAGACTGATAATTTAATTATAGGTCAAGTGCAGAAGTCCCAATCAAATGTAACTGAAAGCATTTTTTGCAAGTGGGAGCCCTGTAACATTCATGCATTATTCCAGAACCCCCTGGTTTGCTCTATAGTTCTCAAATGGTGACAACAGCTGGTGTGTGTGTGTGTGTGTGTGTGTGTGTGTGTGTGTGTGTGTGTGTGTGTATGTGTGTTTTGTTTCCTTAGAATTTTCTAAGACTGTGAAGTTTTGCTTCTGTGAGGGAAAGAAAGGGAGTGGGTGAGGGAACCCAAGATCCCAGAGTGTGTGACATCGTGCCCCAAGTCCCAAGGTCACCGGAGCCCTACGGCAGGGACTGTCTCCCCTGCCCCATGACCACCAGCAGAGATCCCTTGGGAAGGGCCCAGAAATGTACTCCTTCCTCCTGAACTGACACAGGCCCCCGGCACCATGTGGCCTCCAGGACAGTCTCCTGCCAGAAGGGGCAGGTGACAGTGGATGCCTGTGTCCTTGAGCTGTGAAAGGACAGACACCGCACTGTCAGGTAACCCTGTCTATGGCTGACTGACTCTGATATCACCTTCTTCCCCACCCTACTTCTCTTTCTGCACCGCGTCAGTCATCAGGAAGCCTGTCCACAGGTGTTAAATGGCATGGGGGTCATTCTGGGCTGTAGGCCTAGCCTCCACACTGTGCCCCTGTGGTCTGCCATGTGACAGAAAGGACTGATTCCACCCCCACCCCACTTGGGGACAAGCAGGGCCAGGGTGCATCTCCCAGAACTGCTAGGTCACCTCCTCACTCACTGCAGTCCTGTCCAGGGCATCTGCCCCCCCTTAAGTTTAATTTTTCTAATTAGGGGGTGGGCAGTAGGGCACCCGGTTAAGCACACACAGTACTAAGCACAAAGACCTGCGCAAGGATCCAGATTCGAGCCTCCAGCTTCCCACCTGCAGGGTGGGATGCTTCTCTCTCCCTCACTATCTCCCCCTCCTCTCTCAGTTTCTCTCTGCCTTATCCAATAGAATGGATAAAATAGCCTCCAGGAGCAGTGGATTCATGGTGTCAGCACCACGCACCAGCCATAATCCTGGAGACAAAAATAAACAAACAAATAAATTTCTAATTTAAATTAAAATTTTTAATTTAATTTTTTAAAAATTTGCATTCATTAGGTATTTTTTTTTAATTGCTACCAGGGTTATCACTGAGGCTTGGTGCCTACATGATGAATTCACCACTTCTGTTGTCCTTTTCTTTTTTTTTCTTTCTTCTTTTTCTTTCTTTCTTTGTGAAGCTTTCCCCCCACACACACACAGATGAGGAGCAGAGGCTTGAACCTGGGTCTTTATAAGTGGTGACATGTGCACACAACAAAGTGGGCCACTGCCTGGCCCAGCGGGTTCTGCTTTTTTAGGAGGAGAGCCCAGACACTGCTGAGCTGGGTTTAGCCCGCTTCCTTCTGTACTTTATAGAGACTCAGCCCTGCTCCTTCACCCACTGAGCTCCTGCGGGTGTGTCCACTGTGCTTCTATGTGGTGCTGAGGCTCGAGCCCCAGACACACTGAGTAACCTCCCTACCCCTGAAATGTTGGATTGGGACTGTTACGGGCCCATTTGCCCTTCATAGAGAAAGAGAGGGGAGCTGGGCGGGGCTGCACCAGGTTGAAGGCACAATTCCCAACCCCCACCTGCAGGGGGAAAGCTTCTCAGGTAGTGGAGAGCAGGGCTGCAGGTGTCTCTGTCTCTTTCCCTCTCTGTGTCTCCTTTCCCTCTCGGTTTCTATCTGTGAATAAAAATAAGAGAGAGATGGAGAGACAGCACAGCATCACTCTACCCACTGAACCTCCCCAGGCCCATGTTTAAAGGCCTGAGACACCTCGCCTTTGAAAGCACCATAAGGATGATCCGAATCCCGTAACTGGGCTGCAGGAATCTTTGTCGCACATCTGAGGCAGAAAGGTACTAATCCTGCAGCTCATAGCCAGACTGCTCCGTTCCGAGCAGAAGCCGCAGAGTTCTCGAACTTCCCTTCCCACCCACGGGAGCCTGGGCATCCCCCAGCCTTTTGGGACCCGGGTGACTCATTGTGAGGTGGGTGGTGAGGAAATTGCTCCCATCAAATCCTGTCTGTGGGAATCCAGTTCTCCCCTCAGCGTCTGAACTGGGGCTGTGCTGCTCCGAGTGCCAGCCTGTTGGAATGTTCTGGAACAGAAGGCTGGGTGGGTCAGGGTCTCCTGAGGGAGGATGGCTCATTCTGAGGGGAGAGGTTGGAAGAGCTGTCAAGCTGGAGAGAGAGAGAGAGGGCGCCAGCCTCTTAGCTTCCGGAAGCTGCTTGTAGGATCCGTAACTCTGGCTTCTCTGGGTGTGCCGGGTGGAGACTTTCCCAAGAGGGTAGTGGCCGCCTGAGCAGGTTTTTGTTGAGGGACGTGATGGGAAGACCTGTTCTGGAATTTTCTTGGAGAGACTGGCTCTGATCTGTGAAGGAGGCAGGTCCCAATCCATCCACACTGCTGTCCCCTGCACAAACTGACTCAGTGCAGAGCCAGCCCCTGGGATCTGAGGCCGATAGAGTCGGGTTCCCTGACATGCAACTCAGTACCTGCCAAAGGGAACTCTGCCTAGGGGCAGAGAGAGTGACCAAAAGGAGACAGGAAGAGAGTGACCACAGAAGGGAACAGTGACAGTGGCTGGGGATAGGGAGAGAGTGACCACAGATGGAGACAGAGAGTGACCACAGGAGGGGTCAGGGAGAGACCACAGAAGGGGACAGTGACCATGAATGGGAACAGGGAGAGAGTGACCACAGGAGGGGACACAGAGACAGTGACCATGGGTGGAGACAGGGAGAGTGACCACAGCTGGCTGCCCGGAACCCAGCCTTGGGTGTCCGGCTGAAGGCTCCCCTCCCCCTCCCCCCACCACAGAACTTCCTGCGCTGCCAGAACAACAAGACCAACTACAACCTGGTGTGCGAGACCCTGCAGTTCCTGGACTGTATCTGCGGCAGCACCACGGGCGGCCTGGGGCTGTTGGGGCTTTACATCAATGAGAAGAATGTGGCGCTCATCAACCAGACGCTCGAGAGCCTCACTGAGTACTGCCAGGGGCCTTGCCATGAGAACCAGGTCAGAGAGAAGCACCATGGTGGGCGGAACAGCCGGTGGACCCCTAGGGACAGTGCTCAGTTCCCTGGCGGTTCAGGAGCTCAGACCAACTCTACTCAAAGAGCAGGAAGGAGAGGTCTGGAAAGGAGAGAGGAGAGACCCCACAGCCCTGCCCACCCTCCATGAGGCTCCCTGAGTGCTGTGCATGGTGCTGAGAGAGGAGAGACCCCACAGCCCTGCCCACCCTCCATGGGGCTCCTTGGGTGCTGTGCATGGTGCTGAGAGAGGAGAGACCCCACAGCCCTGCCCACCCTCCATGGGGCTCCCTGGGTGCTGTGCATGGTGCTGAGAGAGGAGAGACCACCCCCCAAAGCCCTGCCCCACCCTCCATGGGGCTCCCTTGGTCCTGTGCATGGTGCTAAGAGACGAGAGACCCCCCACACACACAACCCTGCTCCACCCTCCATGGGGCTCCCTGGGTGCTGTGCATGGTCCTGAGAGAGGAGAGACCCTCATAATCCTGCTCCACCCTCCATGGGGCTCCCTGTGTACTGTCCGTGGTGCTGAGAGGGGAGAGACCCTCATAGCCTTGTCCTACCCTCCACAGTGCTCCCTGGGTGCTGTGATGTGGTACTTTGGCTCACACGAAGGCCTCAAGTTTGATATGTGGCGGACTTACCCTTGTTATTTTTGTTGTTAGTTATTTTGCCTTCAGGGTTGTCCCTGGGGCTTGATGCCTGCACTGTGAATCTACTGCCCCCAGCAGACTTTGAGTTTAATGAGACAGAAAGAATTTGAGAGGGGGTAGGGGGGACTAGAGGGAGAAAGAGAGAGAGAGAGAGAGGCCTGTAACCTTGCTTCATCACTCGTGAGGCTTCCACCACGCCATGGAGACTAGGCTCTTGGACCTGGATCCTTAAGCATGGTAATGAGTGTGCTCTAGCAGGCATGTCCTCACCTGGCCCCCTTTACGGTAATTTGTTTAAATTTTTTCACCCAGAGCACAGCTCAGCTCTGGCCTGACAGAACCTCAGAGCCTCAGGCATGAAAGTCTTTTTGTATGAACAGCATGCTCTCTCCCTGGCCCTATTTGTTATTATTTTAATTGCAAACACCCATACTGCTGCACCATTTTATGCAGGGCTGGAAATCGAACCTAGAGCCTCGTGCACACAAGGCTATGCTGCACTGCTGTGCCTCCTCCCGGTCCTCTGAGACAGAGGGTAGAGGGTAGTTAAGATGAAAAAGAAAAGCTGGGCGGGGCTCAGCCTGAGGGCACGTGAAGTGGGGGCCTGCTTCTCTCTCGGAGGCAGGATTTAGGGCGTCCTCTGTCTTGTGCTTCCTGTTAGGACGAGAGCCAGGCGCTATGGGCTTAACCGCCGGGCCTGGCCTCTGCTGGCTGTTCCTTCTGCAGCCCCTGGTCTGTTGTGCCTTCCCCCTCGAGCCATGTTCTCGGGACCCAGCTGTGTGTGTGTGGGGGGGGGGGGACACCCTGATCAGTGTCCATATGTCTGTCTTCAGAACTGCATTGCCACCCACGAGTCCAACGGCATCGACATCATCACAGCCCTGATCCTGAATGACATTAACCCTCTGGGCAAGAAGAGGATGGACCTGGTGCTGGAGCTGAAGGCAAGCAGGCCAACCCCTGCTGTGGAAGGGACCCGCTTCCTGTGGACAGGAGCCCCCCCACACTGACAGGACCCCCTTCTGCAGATGAGACCTCCCTCCTGTAGACGAGTGTCCCCTCCTATAGACAAAACCCCCTTCCTATGGACAAGATAGCCCCTCCTGTGACTGAGACCCTCCTACAGATGAGACCCCCCCCTCCAGTGATAGACCTCTCTTCCTATGGAGGAGACCCTCTTCCCACTGATGAGAGCCCCCCTCTCCTGCAACTAAGACCTCTCTGTGACCCTCGGGCCTGTCCTGCCTCAAAGGTAGGCCTCCTCATCCTCCCCGAGTCAGTCTCAGGCCAGCAAAGCCATCACAACAGGAGAGGAGCCCAATCCACACTGAGCCCAGACACAAATCGGGGGGGGGGGCAGCTGGGAGGGGGAGGCCTGGCCCCCACAGCCCCTCCCACCTCAGAGACCCCTGAATTCAGCACTCACTCTGTGGAAGCTCTTCCTTCTGTTCCGGGGAGAGAGGGTGGGAAGGGAGGAGGATCTGGCAGGAGGTGTGCCCCCAACGCACACAGCCTTTGGACCATTAGTGACAGTGAGAAGGGGGGGTTACCTGCTGTTCCACTCACCTGGGGCCAGGCTGGGCTGGCTTTGCTGATGGTCGGAGGAACCTTCTTGCACCCAGGCTGCCTTGTGAAGAGTCTGCCTGTGGCCTCTGACACCAAACATCCCTTTCTGGTTGCTTAGGCAGACCTGGATGTCCTCCCTGCTGGTCAGGGGTTCATGGACTCCCTGAGAAAAGTCATGTTTTGTTTTTGTGCTGACCATGGGGCTGACAGCGGGGTCCCCTGGTGCAGGGAGTCTGGGGCTGAGAGCGGGGTCCCCTGGTGTAGGGATTCTGGGGGTGCTGACAGCAGGGTCCCCTGGTGCAGGGAGTTTGAGGCTGACCGTGGGGTCCTCTGGTGCAGGGGTTCTGGGGTATCTGACAGTGGGATCCCCTAGTACAGGGGTCCTGTGGGGTTGTGGGGCACCCTGGTGTAGGAGCCTGGGTTTGCTATAAGGTCCCCTAATATAGGGAGTCTGGGGTGCTGACAGTGGGGTCCCCTGGTGCAAGACTGGGTGAGCCTCTCCCATGGGTGCAGGGTCTGTCTCCCAAGGACTGTGATGTAAGTGCCCCCACTTCCCCCCCTCCACCCCAGAACAATGCATCCAAGCTGCTTCTTGCCATCATGGAGAGCCGGCACGACAGTGAGAACGCTGAGCGCATCTTGTATAATATGCGGCCCAAGGAGCTGGTGAGCCCCCCACCCCACTTAGAGACACGCCCCCCTCCATGGAGCCCTGACGTAGCTGCTCCTAAAGGAGAGTGGCCCTGTGCCCAGCCACAGGGCAGCCGTGCAGCCCAGAAGGAACATGGTGCCAGGCCCTCCTGTCACCCCCTCTCCCCTGTTCCTCTGGCCACTTTCTCCCTGTAGCTGGAGCATCATAGCTCTGCAGGTGCCAGGCAGGGCCACCGAGCAATGTTTTGGTGCCACTGACATTAGTTTTTATTGTTTTCTTTCAGGAAAGTACAGGTGTGTGTGTGTGTGTGTGTGTGTGTGTGTGTGTGTGTGTGTCAGAGAGAGAGGCAGAAAGAGAGAGAGGGTGAGAGTCCCTGAGCTGTCACTTCCCGGCAGAGTTGATGCATAGTGAGAGACAGAGCCAGGAGCCGGGGACTTTTCTCTGCAAATAGCCAAGCTGGCAGATGGGCTGGGGGGTGGGGACTGTCCCCACCAGAGTGACCCAGTGCCAGGGGACAGACCAAGCTGTCCGCAGCTCTGTGACCTCATGCACGTGGGGTCCAGACTAAAGTCCCCGCCTGTGGGCCCCTCCCCTCCATGAGTGACCAGAGGCCCAGGGCTGATCTTGGTGCCCTTAGTCTGCTCCAGGTTCCCATGGCATCATCCCTGACTGGATGGGGCTGCCCTGTCATCCCCGATTGGAGACGGGGTGGCCCTGTCACTCCCAGTAAATCCCCACTGCATCCGGATGGTCCTGGCGATGGATAGGCAGAGCCGCCCAGGGTGCTGTGAGGCCTCCTGGGATGGCACAGGGGCTCTCAGGGCAATGTGGGAATGACTAGGCTGTGTGTCTTCCTCCACCCACCCCCCACCCCTCACCCCCATAACATGCACCCGTGGTCCTCACCGGCTGCAGGTGGAAGTGATCAAGAAGGCCTACATGCAAGGGGAGGTGGAGTTCGAGGATGGGGAGAACGGGGAAGATGGCGCGTCCCCCCGGAATGTAGGGCACAACATCTACATCCTGGCACACCAGGTAGGGCCCCCAGGTTCTCACCTGGGCCCCCCACCTTAGCCACTGCCCTCAGCTCACCGGCCTTGGGGACTGGATTGGAGTGTCTGTGCAGCCTGGCCGTGACACCTTCCCAGAGGATGGGAGGTGTCCTTGGGTTTTCTCAATAATGCCAGGTCTGTCTGGGGTTCGAGGAATTACTGGGAGGGGAGGGAGTGGGCTCGGCTCCTAACCGCTTCCTGCTGACCTTCTGGGGGGACAGCTGCCAGTTCTCTCAGCTCCAGGGTTCCCACCCCCTACACCCCACTTGCAGGAGTTGCTGTGGGCAGGTCTGTCCTGTCCCGTGTGGGTGGCACGCTCCCCTGGAAGGTTCTGGAACTCTGCAAGGAGTCTCCGTAAAGGGGAACAGTCACTTCACCCCCACCTGCTGCAGAAAGTGGGAGACGGTGGGGCCTGGGGCCCCTCCCGCAGAGCTGTGGTGGCCAGGGTCCCCGAGGCTGTCCCTCTTCCAGCCGTGCCCTGTCCCTGCAGCTGGCTCGCCACAACAAGGAGCTACAGACCATGTTGAAGCCAGGCGGCCAGGTGGACGGCGACGAGGCCCTCGAGTTCTACGCCAAACACACTGCACAGATCGAGGTGAGGGGCGGCCACGGGGTGGAGGGTAGGGGGCGAGTTGGCAGACCCCCGGCCCGGGTGCACTGAGCCTTCAGAGGGTCTGTGCTGGGGGAGAGCTCACCTGCTGATCTCCCTGTGCACAGGACCTGGGTTCGAGCCCTGCACCACATGGGGGAGTGTTCTGGTGCTGGGGTGTCTTTCTCTTTCTTTCTCCATCTGAAATGGAGAGACTGGAAGTGTGAGCTCAGGAGGAAGGGACAGCATGTGCCCAAAGGCCTGGCACCAGACACAGAAAAGGGACAGGTCTGAGGTTAGAGAGACTCCCACACTCACTGCTTCAGCACTTGTTAAGCTTTCCTCCTGCAGGTGGGGACCGGGGACTTGAACCCATGTCCATATGCACTGTAATGTGTGCGCTTAACCTGGCGCACCACCACCCAACCCCACTCAACATTTTTCACTGCAGACCTAGAGCCTCATGTGTGCACCACACCTCTTCTCTGGGGTCAGTTCTCTTACTGTGTTTGAGAGGGGGATGGAGAGACCCCACAGCCCTGCCCACCCTCCATGGGGCTTCCTGAGTGCTGTCCATGGTGCTGAGAGAGGAGAGACCCCACAGCCCTGCCCACCCTCCATGGGGCTCCCTGGGTGCTGTCCATGGTGCTGAGAGAGGAGAGACCCCACAGCCCTGCCCACCCTCCATGGGGCTCCCTGAGTGCTGTCCATGGTGCTGAGAGAGGAGAGAGCCCACAGCTCTGCCCACCCTCCATGGGGCTCCCTGGGTGCTGTGCATGGTGCTGAGAGAGGAGAGACCCCCCCATAGCCCTGCCCCCCCATGGGGCTCCCTGGATGCTGTGCATGGTGCTGAGAGAGGAGAGATCCCCCCCATAGCCCTGCCCCCCCATGGGGCTCCCTGGGTGCTGTGCATGGTGCCCCCTGTGCCAGGAGTGGATCCCAGGTCCCCAGGCATAGCAAGTCATGTGCTCTCCAGACCCAAAAGCTAATTTCAGCTTGAATGTAAGACACCAGCCCCCTTGGGGGCCACAGAATGACAGGTGGCTGTGGGAAGTCTTTGTCCTGCTGGTGGGTAGGAAGACCAGCGCCAGGCCCCTCCCCGACGGGCAGAAGGTGACCCCCATCCTCCCGCACCTGCGCCCCCAGATCGTGCGCCTGGACCGGACCATGGAGCAGATTGTGTTCCCAGTGCCCAGCATCTGCGAGTTCCTCACGCAGGAGTCCAAGCTGCGCATCTACTACACCACAGAGCGCGACGAGCAAGGCAGCAAGATCAACGACTTCTTCCTGCGCTCCGAGGACCTCTTCAACGAGATGAACTGGCAGAAGAAGCTGCGAGGTGGGAGCCGGAAGCCAGGCCCCTCCAGTCCTGTGGGTGCTGGGCTCTTTAATGGGTGGGGGCTGTGTGGGCTTCCTCACGTGGCTGCTCCCCCTCCCCTGGAGGCTACAGAGGGTCCCCTGGGTGCCGGTTCAGTTGCAGGGGGGTGGGAGGAGCCACGTGGCTCAGTGGCTTCCAGGAACAGGAAGGCGCTCCCTGCCCGTGCTCCTCCCAGCTCTGCTCACACAGTGAACACACGGATGCAGAGAAACACGTGGACACTGGCACACAACACGGGTTTACACACACCACGAGGGTGGACCCAGGTTCAAGTCCCCAGTCCCCACCTGGGAAGCTTTGGGAGTGGTGAAGCAGGACTGCCGTTCTCTCTGTCTGTCTCTCTCTCCATATCTGTATATGTGTATATAACACCAGGGTTATCGCTGGGGCTCAGTGACAGCACTAGGGATCTACCGCTACTAGTGGCCATTTTACCTGTTTTTGTCCCTCTGTGTTATTTGATAGGACAGAGAATTTGGAGGGCATGGGAGGGAGAGAAAGGGAGACCCCACAGCCCTGCTCACCCTCCATGGGGCTCCCTGGGTGCTGTGCATGGTGCTGAGAGAGGAGAGACCCCACAGCCCTGCCCACCCTCCATGGAGCTCCCTGGGTACTGTGCATGGTGCTGAGAGAGGAGAGACCCCACAGCCAAGCTCAACCATCCATGAGGCTTCCTGGGTGCTGTCCTTGAGTCCCCCTGTGGTGCTGGGACTCAGACCTGGGCCTCCTACTTAATAAGTCCCTGTCTTCTGGGTGCCTGCATTTTGGGTCTGGGTGTGTCCTGGCCCCAGACCTCAGGGGACAAGGAGCCAGCTGAGCCCTTGATCCCACCACAGGAATCTGGGTGCTCCCTTTCCTCCCCTCCTCCTCCTCCCAGGTCCTTAGTTGGCTCCCATGGAGGGAAATCAGTCCGGGTGTGGCCCTGAGCCCCTGTGGTGGTGGTGGGTGTGCACCCCGTCCCGGGCGGGTTTCTCAGGGTGGGTCCCCATCACGCAGAGGGCTCGCACGCCCTGTGTCTCCTGATTCCCGATGCCCCACCACCTGCAGCTCATTCGCCCTGTCACCCCCATCCCCTGGCCCCTGGCCCCAGGCTCACACACCCTCTATCACCTTGTCCCCCATTCCCATCCCCTATGCCTGTCCCACCGGCTCACACACCCTGTGTCATCCCATCCCCAATCCCGCATTCCCATCCCCCATTCCTGTCCCCCGGCTCACACACCGTGTCACCCCATATGTCCCCCATCCCCCATTCCTGACCCCGGCTCACACACCCTGTGTCACCCCATACGTCCCCCATCCCCTATTCCCATCCCCCATTCCTGACCCCGGCTCACACACCCTGTGTCACCCCATACGTCCCCCATTCCTGTCCCCCGGCTCACACACCATGTCACCCCATAATCCCCCACCCCCCGTTCCCATCCCCCATTCCTGTCCCCCAGCTCACACACCCTGTGTCACCCCATACATCCCCCATCCCCCGTTCCCATCCCCCATTCCTGTCCCCTGGCTCACACGCCCTCTGTCCACAGCCCAGCCCGTGCTGTACTGGTGCGCCCGCAACATGTCGGTGTGGAGCAGTGTGTCCTTCAACCTGGCTGTGCTCATGAACCTGCTCGTCGCCTTCTTCTACCCCTTCCGCGGGGTGCGAGGAGGTACTGCCACCCACACCCTTGGGGACCCTGCCAGAGCTGGGGGACAAGGGCTCAGGGGCCTGGGGACCCCTTCCATGAGATGCCAGGAGTATGGGTACTGCCACCCACACCCCGGGGGACCTGCTGGGTCTGGGGAATGGGGGATGTCAAAGGCTCAGGGATCCCTTCTGGGGGTTCCCAGAAGCACTTGCTGCCTGTGCCACCTCAGGAGGCCCTGCCAGAGCTGAGGAAGAACCAAGGGTTTGGAGACCCACTGCCCACAGCCCCCAGGGGACCCTGCTGGAGCTGAGAGAGGTTGGGGCTCAGGGACCCCTTCTGTGGGATCAAGGAGGCACCTGCTGCCCATATCCCCCCAGGGGTCCTTGCTGGAGCTGAGGAGGGTTGTCAGGGGCCTGGACATCCCCTTTGGGGTTCTGAGAGGGTACCTACTGCCCTGCAACACACCAAGGTGCCTTGTGCGGAGGGGGGGGTGGAGAGTGGGCATGTAGTCAGGGACTTGGGGACAGACTGCTTCTGGAAGGTTCTCACCACCCACACCCCCTCAGGAAGCCCTGTTAGGGCTGGAGCAGGGGAAGCTCAGGGCTTCAGGGAAATGGCTGCTCTCCCTGCCTCTCAGTCCTGACTCTGCCTCAGAGTGAGAGGACCACTGGGGGGCAGTTCACTGGGTCTCGGAACATGTGCCCAGATTCAAGCCCCAGCACCACAGGGTGGCACCATCATTGGCACCAGGGCAGCTCTGTGCAGGGTGACATTGTGTCTGTATGTCTCTTTCTCACTAAAATAAGCCATGAGGAAACTGGCCCGTGCCACAGTGATGCCATGGTGACAGCAGGAACACAGTGGTCTTAGTGACAGTGAGGTGTCCGGATCTACCATAAGGCAGGGGCCCCACTCTGTTCAGCTGAGTTCCCAGAGTCCTCTCCGCTGCGCCCTTCCACCCCTGCTGGGGACCCATCTCAGAAGGAAGAGCTTTACCTGGGGTTGGGAGTGATTGGAGGCTCACCCCCAGCCCACACTCTGGTGCTGAGCCCATGGGATGGCCTCCCACCCCTACTTCTGGCTTTATTCCAGGCAGAGAGATGGGTAGGATGAGGCTGAGCTCACCCCCCCCGGGCCCTTGGGGGGTGTCAGGCTGGAGTGACAACAGCTATACATCCTTGCTGAGTCTGTGACTGTGCACCTGCCCCCCCATAAAAGGCCAGGTCTGTGGCTTCTGGAATTCCCCATCCACTCGCCATCCTTTTGCTTCCAGGCTGCCTTTGATTCACTTTGCTGGAAAAAAGTAACAGTTTTCAGTTTCAGTTGGAGAAGCAGCTTTAAAAAGCAAGACAAAACAAAACAAAAAAAAACCAAAAACTTGGCACCAGGGAATGAACTGAGGGCTTCATGGATGTGTATATTCACCAAGAGGCCTCAGTGGCCCAGTATTTTTAGTCTGGGGACTTAGAAAAAAAGGAAAGAGAGGGAATGAGACAGAGGAGGAGAGACCCCACAGCCCTGCCCCACCTTCCATAGGGCTCTGGGTGCTGTCCATGGTGCTGAGAGTGGAGAGACCCCCACAGCCCTGCCACCCTCCATGGGGCTCCCTGAGTGCTATGCATGGTGCTGAGAGTGGAGAGACCCCACAGCCCTGCCCACCCTCCATGGGGCTCCCTGAGTGTTGTCCATGAGAAGAGAGATCCCCACAGCCCTGCCTACCCTCCATGGGGCTCCCTGGGTGCTGTCCATGGTGCTGAGAGTGGAGAGACCCCACAGCCCTGCCCACCTTCCATGGGGCTTCCTGGGTGCTGTGCATGGTGCTGAGAGAGGAGAGACCCCACAGCCCTGCCCCACACTCCATGGGGCTCCCTGGGTGCTGTGCATGGTGCTGAGAGAGGAGAGACCCCACAGCCCTGCCCACCCTCCATGGGGTTCCCTGGCTGCTGTGCATGGTGCTGAGAGAGGAGAGACCCCACAGCCCTGCCCACCCTCCATGGGGCTCCCTGGGTGCTGTGCATGTTGCTGAGAGAGGAGAGACCCCACAGCCCTGCCCACCCTCCATGGGGCTCACTGAGTGCTGTGCATGGTGCTGAGAGAGGAGAGACCCCACAGCCCTGCCCCACCCTCCATGGGGCTCCCTGAGTGCTGTGCATGGTGCTGAGAGAGGAGAGACCCCACAGCCCTGCCCCACCCTCCATGGGGCTCCCTGGGTGCTGTGCATGGTGCTGAGAGAGGAGAGACCCCACAGCCCTGCCCACCCTCCATGGGGTTCCCTGGGTGCTGTGCATGGTGCTGAGAGTGGAGAGACTCCCCACAGCCCTGCCCCACCCTCCATGGGGCTCCCTGGGTGCTGTGCATGGTGATGAGAGAGGAGAGACCCCACAGCCCTGCCCCACCCTCCATGGGGCTCCCTGGGTGCTGTGCATGGTGATGAGAGAGGAGAGACCCCACAGCCCTGCCCCACCCTCCATGGGGCTCTCTGGGTGCTGTGCATGGTGCTGAGAGAGGAGAGACCCCACAGCCCTGCCCCACCCTCCATGGGGCTCCCTGGGTGCTGTGCATGGTGCTGAGAGAGGAGAGACCCCACAGCCCTGCCCACCCTCCATGGGGCTCCCTGGGTGCTGTGCATGGTGCTGAGAGAGGAGAGACCCCACAGCCCTGCCCACCCTCCATGGGGTAGACTTGGTGCTGCCCACAGTGCTCCCATGTGGTGTTGAGGCTGGAGCCCAAGGTACCCCACAAGGTGTGTGCTCTACCTGGTGCCTCCTCTGCCAGCAGAGGATGGCTGTGTCTGGAGCTCCTCTGTGTGCTAACATGCTATAGGATTCCACACTTGGAACCCCAGGGGCCTCAGAGGCTCCTGCTCCTGTGTGGACTCAGGACACAAGGTTTTCTTTCTGGGACATTGGCGTGAGGTTTCGGTCAGAAGGGTAAGAGGTTGAGGGTCAGCCTGGCCCTGTCCGCCTCAGGAGGAGATGTATGTCCACTTCTTGGGATGATTTTTTTTTCTTCTTTTTGTCACCAGCGTTATTGTTGGGATTCAGTGCTTGTACGGTTCCACCTTTCCCGGTGGCAATATTTTTTCCTTTTATTTCTGATTTTGATGGAGGGTGAGGGGCAAAAAATAGAAAGGGAGAGAGAGTGAGAGAGCGTGAGCACAAGAGATACCTGCAGGGGGCCAGGTTGTGGCGCACCAGGTTAAGTGCACATAGTATGAAGCACAAGGACATGCAAGGATCCCGGCTCCCCACCTGCAGAGAGGTCGCTTCACAAGCGGTGAAGCAGGTCTGCAGATGTCTCTCTCTCTCTCTCTCTCTCTCTCTCTCTCTTCTCTCTCTCTGTCTTTCCCTCCTCTCAGTTTCTCTCTGACTTGTCCAAAGAGAGAGAGAGAGGGAGCTGCTGCACTCCTCCACCATTCCTGAAGCCCCCAGCTTCTCAGCTGTTACTGTGGACATTTTCCCACTCACCCTCCCCTTCCTTACATCAGATAAGCTCAGGATCTGTGACAGGCCTTGATCATTGTCTACCCGGGGTCCCTGGGCAGTGCTGAGGCCATTGCTGGGGACAGATAACCAGGATCCCCTGTCCCCTGGAGGGTCCCCCTCACCTGGGGAAGTGCTAGGCTTTAGTTTCCCAGCTCTGTCCTGCCTGACCAAATGAGGCCCCAGTTGTGCTGGGGGTAGCACTGCCCACACAGGGTCTCCTTTCTCTGCCTTGGCAGAGCCAGTCACTGTGGTGCCTCTCACACACACCCTGGCATTGGCGCTTTGCCCCCATCAGGTGTGGGGAGTAGACTTCTTATGACTGACCACCTGCAGGGCTAGTCTGTGCCAGCTTTGCCCAGAATGAGCATCTGACTGGTTGCTTGGCTCTATTTCTCTGAGATCCCTAACGTGTCCTTGTGGAATCCTAGGGTCAGGATTCCTAAATTCTGCCCCCTGCTGGTGGTGGGTAGTGGTCTTGTCCTGGCTGGCTCTGGGGCTGCAAGGTCTTTGGTGGCCTTAAAAGCTCCTTAAAAAAAAAAAAAAAAATTACTCTGTTTCAGTTCATGAAAGGAGTCTTTCCAAAAGGGAAATAAGCATCTTGAGACTTGTGCTAAGTCTGGGAGCAGACCCCTGGGCATTAGAGCAAGATCACCACCGCCTAACCGTGCAGGGTGTTGAAGTTGCCAGATGAACATATAAGCAGGGAGGGCAGAGTCAGAGGCAGCCCCACACTCATGAGTTGGGCTTTCACTATCATCAGCTTTGCTTCTTTGATCCTCCTCCTTCAGTGAAATGATTCCAAGCTGTCTAGATGTTTCGTGGTTTCGTCCAGAAGCATTTCAGTGCACAGCTCTCCCTTATAAGGATGTTTCAAGACACCGGTGGTCATTGTGCCGTGCTGAACAAAACAAACAGTAAACTGTATCTTAACTTGGCCATCACCATGTTTCTCCATTTATCTCAAAGATTTTTTCTGTAATGGATTTATTTTTATTTTCCATCAGGGATGTTTCTGGAACCCTCCTCCTGCACAATTTCTCCACTCCTGGTAGATTTTTTTCTTCTTCTTCTTTAGGTTGAGGGTGATGGAGAAAGAGGGCAGAGATATCTGTGTAGAATGTGTGTTAGACTTATTTTATCCTTGCAGGGTTTGGGGGTTGTTTCACTATCTTAATGGAAAATTCTACTAAAAGAACAGAAGTGCACATGAATGCTGAGTGAGTTGGGTTTGGCTTGGCTTTTAGTAAGGCTTTCTGAATATCGGGATGCTAGATAATAAATCATCAAGGAACTTAACTCAAATCCTGTGCAAAGTGCACCATAACGGGTAAGCCATCTCCAGAGTCCTGTGATTGTCCCTCGTTTCCTTCATCTTTCTTTCTTTCTTTCTTTCTTTCTTTCTTTCTTTGTTTCTTTCTTTCTTTCTTTCCTTTTCTTTTTTTAAAATTGCCATCAAGATTATTGTTTGCTCCCAGCAGTCTTTTTTTTTTTTACTTTTTTTTTACCATTCTATTATACTGGGTAGGACATAGATAAATTGAGAGAGGAGGGAGAGGTAGAAGGGAGAGAAAGACACCTGCAGTCCTGATTCACTGCTTGTGAAGTGCCCCCCTGCAGGTGGGGAGCTGGGGACTCAAACCTGGGTCCTTGTGCATGGTAATATGTGCGCTTAACCGGGCATGCCACCACCCGGCCCTCCTTGCATTAATCTTTACCGTTCCTTTTCCAGGGGAGAGACAACAGATTCTTTTTTTAATCAATCCCTTTAGGATTTTGGGACCTGTATTATTTTGGTCACACTTACTATCTCGAAATAATCTGAGATCTTTTGAGGCAAGTTAGAGGAATGATGAAACTCTTGAGGAAACTAAAGGCAAGTTGCAGGCGGGAAAGAATACGTATAAAAGCAGGTATCTGCCACACGGATCTGCCCTGAAGATGGTAAGAACTCATCTGACTCTGTAATAAAGACCATCCAGTTAGAACGACAGGTAAGACTGGGTCAGCTACTTCACAAAGAGGCTGGGTGGTGGCACACCTGGCTGAGTGCACATGCCTCCGTGCGTCAGTCCCTGGGCCCAAACCTCCGCTCCCCACCTGCAAGGGAGGAGGCTTCACAAGCAGTGCAGCAGACCTGCAGGTGTGTCTCTTTCTCCCTATCTGTCTCCCCCCTCCCCTTTCAACTTCAGTCTCTACCCAACATCTAGACATTAAAGACAGAGGGAGCGGGGGAGAAAAGGTACTCAAGGAGCCCGCAGGCGCGTGCGTGTGGAGTGAGACTTAGCTGTGCCGGCTGTGGCGTCTCTCCTCAGCACTTTCTCTGGGAGTGAAGCACAAGTAAGAATTTCTGTGACTCATTCCTGCAAACCATCTAGGACAGCTGAAACTAGAAAGGCCAACAATGCTGAGGAGGAGGAACAGCGATGGCTTCCCGGCAGCAAGGGGAAAATGGCAAAAGTCCCTTTAGAAAGCATCGTGGCTGTTAGATGAGCGGTACTTAGGGACATACAAAACCACTGCTGTGTGTCTGTCCCAGAGATTTCCCCCAGACCCCGTACTCGAATGGCCCTCCCAGCAATACCCAGGCTGATGGCGAGATGGGGACAGCTCAGGTGCTGAGTCTGTGTGGCTGCCCCCTCCCCCAAAGGGCCTGGCAGACTGCACACTCGGGCGGGTGGGCTGGCGGCTCTGCTCCGTGGAAGAGCTGAAAAGGCTAATGGGCCGTGGGCTCTGCTGGCTGCTGCAGAGACGTGGCTGGGGCCCAGATTGTAAAGCTTCTTACGTAAGGCAGGGACCCACGCTGGAATATTTATGCTCAAAACCACAGGATGCCCAGACTTGCTTTAAACACTGCAGAAAATAGAGGAGGAGGAGAGGCGAAATGGTATTGGCAAAACTACAGGGTTTAAACCCGTCCTCCTCCTCCCTTTTTTTTTTATTGCCAACAGGGTTATCGCTGGGGCTGGGTGCCAGCACGATGAATCCACCACTCCTTTTATCCTTCCTTCCTTCCTTCCTTCCTTCCTTCCTTTCTTTCTTTCTTTCTTTCTTTCTTTCTTTCTTTCTTTTTCACTAGATAGGATAGAGAGAAATTGAGAGTGGAGAGAGTAAGATAGACACCTGCAGACCTGCTTCACTGCTTGTGAAACTTGCCCCTCAGAGGTGGGGAGTCGGGGCTCAAACCTGGATCCTTGAGCATGGTGACATGTGCACTCAACCAGATGGGCTGCCTGGCCCTCCCCCCATTTTGATACCATTCTAGAAAGTGGCAGTGGTCATGCTGGTGGATAGTGGGGCAGTGGCCCCAGTGGTCATCTGGGGGACGAGGGGGGAAGTATCCGTCAGCTGTGGGGGCGTCAGGTGGGCTTGTATGGGGGCGAAATCGTCTCTGTCTCACTTGTATGGGCAGTCTCAGGGGACATGTGACTCTAAAGTGCCCACGTCCTTCAGACCCAGCAACTGAAAAGGGGCTGGGGGGGGGGTGCTGCTTCTGAACCTGGGACCATCACCAAGAGCCAGAGCAGGGCAGGTGGCTCTGATTAAATGGCAGTGAACCCAGGACATCCCTGGGGGACAGTGATGCCCTCCGCATGCTGGCCCCAGTCGCACGTCAGGACAGGGAAGTGATGCTTTCCTGTCCCCAATCTTTCCTTTCCTGTCAGGGCCTCCTGGGGAGGCTGGGGACACAGGGGCAGGTGGCTGCTGGCCTCTGCGGCCCTAGGTTTTATGTAAGTGACCTCCACAGCTGCTGGAGGACTGTTTATGTGCAGGGACGGAGGCTGGGGTGCGTCTGGAGTGGGCCTTAAGGAGCACCTCACAGAGTGGTATTTTTAGCCTCGGCGACGGGTGTTATGTAAGCAGTGTCTCATGGGGACTCTGCAAATAGAACTTGCAGTCGCAGAAGATGACAGAGGCCACTCCCGTCTCCCAGCTGGCCCGGGGTGTCTCAGGGTGGCCCAGCAGGCTGAGATCCCCAAATACCCTCCCTCCCCCAACCCCTCAGTGCCCGGGAGAGGTGTAGAAGGGAGGCTGGGCAAAGAAACTTATGCGACTTGCTTCTAGAAGGTGGTTGCCCAAGGGTTTTCTGGGGGCACTGGTCTGGGGAGGGGACAGGGCAACAGATACATGCCCTCACCTCTGGGACATTCCTACAGGGGTCAGGATGCAGCACACAGAAAGCTGAGGAGGATGAGGAAGAGGAGGAACAAAAGAAGGGGAAAGGGATCTCCATGGAGGGTGGGGCAGGGCTGTGGTATCTCTCCTCAGCACCATGGGCAGCACCCAGGGAGCCCCATGGAGGATGGGCAGGGCTGTGGGGTCTCTCCTCTCTCAGCACCATGCACAGCACCCAGGGAGCCCCATGGAGGGTGGGCAGGGCTGTGGGGTCTCTCCTCTCTCAGCACCATGCACAGCACCCAGGGAGAGCTCTCTCTTCTCTCAGCACCCATGGATACTGGGACAGGGCCGGGGGTGGGGTCTCTCCATGGTGTAGCACCCAGGGAGCCTCATGGATGGTAGGCAAGACTGTGGAGTCTTTTCTTTCTCAGCATCCAGGGAGTTCCAGGCAGAGGTGTCAGCTCATTGCTGAGACAGTGGGTTTCCTAAACCTGTGTCTCTGTGTCCCCATGTCCCCGCAGGCACCCTGGAGCCACACTGGTCGGGCCTGCTGTGGACAGCCGTGCTCATCTCCCTGGCCATTGTGGTGGCACTGCCCAAGCCCCATGGCATCCGCGCCCTCATCGCCTCTACCATCCTCCGCCTCATCTTCTCCGTCGGTCTGCAGCCCACACTCTTCCTGCTAGGGGCCTTCAATGTAAGTGTCCCCCCCCCCACCCCTCAACTCCGGGCCTCCTGTGAGGGAAGCGCCAGGGCCCACAGCTGCCACCTGACCTGGTCATTGCCCGGGGGACAGTGTGCTGTCCAGGGTGTGGTCAGATGGTGTTCAGAGTCAGAGGGGTTGGGACAGGGGACAGGACAGTGGGGAGGGACAGCAGGTGGCATCACTGTTAGCTTTGCAGGCTGGAGAGAAAGCCCACCTGTGAGGGTGCCTGTCTTACATGCTAAGCACACAGCCCAGGTTGGAACACCAGCACCACATGGGAGAGCCACAGCACTGAGGGAAGCTCTCACTATAGCATCTCTCTGTCTGACTCTTTACTTGAGTAAAAAGTTATCCTGGCCATTGTTTCTTTTATCTGGGAAAGAAGAGGAAAAAGGGAAAGACACCTGGAAATAGTCACAGATGTAGGGATGACTTAGGAAGTGAAAGCAGGACCATGGGGGAAAAAATGGGGGAAAGATATATGTATAGAGATAGACAGATATAGATAGGTAGATATATAGAGATATGTAGATACAGATATATAGAGATAGTTGTAGAATCAGCCCATATCAGTGACCTTGGGAGGATTACTGAAATCTCCAATGGAGGGGATGGGGACACGGAACTCTGGTGGTGGGAATGGTGTGGAATCATACCCATTACATGACAATTTTACAAGGCCTATATTAAGTCACTAGTAGAAAATAAATAAATGAATAATGTTAGTCTGGCAGTGGGGAAATTGTCCATGCTGGAGGCTCTATGGAAAAAGAAATGAAATCAGTCTGCTCCGGTGCACCTCCCCCTGCCTTCTCCTCCCCTCCCCCCGGGCAGCTCTTCATCACCTCGAGGCCCACGTGGGACACTTGTGCTGCCCCTGGTGGCTACAGGGACCCAACTCTGCAATGCCGCCTCCCACCCCACCCCCTCAGTACTCAAGGCAGAAAATTCCTGAAATCAGATCCCCAAGGCTCACCTGCCCACACCCCCTCTCAGCCATGGAGCTGAGGAGGCCCCCTGGGCCAAGCTGGGGGAGAGGTGAGAGGGGACAGCTGGAAGGAGCAGAGGGAGAGAGCACTCCAGGACTCCGCAGGCTGGACGCTGCCCGTACTCCTGAGAGACCGGGCTTTGGGGCCCCGCTATCTGATCGTTGATGAGCTCAATTACCCCACCTGCCAGATTAGCTGGCAGGGCTCCCCTGGCACCCAGGGCCCTGCTTGGTATCGGGCCTCTCCTGGCGTGAGGTTTCGCCCCCGGCTGCCAGGGACGGACTCCAGGGATGGGGTTTCTCAGGGGAAGCGGGGGCAGCTGAGTGACTCAGGGGCTCAGAATTCAGGTGTTGCCATCCAGAAACACAATCCACCCACCGCAGAGCCAGGCAGCAAAGGGGAACATAGGGTCTGCCTTCAGGTCAGACTGGACCCAGGCACCCAGACAGCCTCCTCAGAGCAGCCTCTCCTGGGTCTCCCCTGGGAGTTCTCTGCCACCCTGTGGGTGATGCCAGCAACTGGCTTCCAGCTTCAGGGGTCACCCCACTAGGGTTCAAGGTCAGGGAAAGGGACACAGCCGCCCATGGTGCTGTCCCAAACCCACTGCCCCAGGCTGGATGGGTGCAGAGGGAGACCACACCTGTGCTTGACTGACTCATGTCACAGAGAGGATTCTTGGGCTTAAAAGATAGCTTCCTGAGTAGGGCACCTGCCTTGGAGTACATGGAGCCCAGGTTTCAACCCTGGTACCACATGAGAGATCCTGTGGCACTAGAGGAAGCTCTGCCTCTCTGTGTCTCGCTTCTCTGTGTCTCACCTCTCTGTGTCTCGCCTCTCTGTGTCTCACCTCTCTGTGTGTCTCTGGAAAAGCAGCCCAGGGTGCTGGGCATACCATAGAGCACACATGTTAACGTGTCTGAGGACCCGGGTTCAAGTCCCCGGCCCCTACCTGCAGGGGGAATCTTTATGAGTGGTGAAGCAGGTCTGCAGATGTCTCGCTGTCTCTTTTTCTCTCAATCTCCTCCTTCCCCCTCTCAGTTTCTCTCTGTCCTAATAGAAATAAGAAAAAATAAAAGAGAAGGAAAAATGACCACTGGGAGCAGTGGATTCTTGGTGCTGGCACTGAGCCCCAGCAAAAACCCTGGTGATAATAAAAGGAAAGGAAAGAAAAGGAAGGAAGGAAGGAAGGAAGGACGGACAGACAAGCAGCCCAGGGGACTGAGTGGTAGCATGCTCTATAGGGAGAGCATGTTACCGTGACCAAGGACCTGGGTTCAAGCCTCTGGTCCCCACCTTCAGGGGAGAAGCTTCATAAGGAGTGAGTCAGGGCTGCAGATGTCTCTGTCTCTCTGCCTTTCTGTCTCCCCTTGCCTCTCCACTTCGCTCTGTCTCTGTCCAACAATAGCTCGACTGAATAGTTCGTAAGCACGGCGCAGGAAGCTAGAGTGAGATCAAGTGCAGGGACCAAGTCTCCGTCTGGCTTTTCTATCTTGTCCCTGGAGGAGGTGCCACCCGCTTTCGGTGGCCAAGGGAACCGAGTGGGTCCCAGATACCAGAGCGCCCACGGCTCTGGCTGGTGCCGATGCCTGGCTCAGACCCGAGACCCCGCCGTGGTGTCCCGCGCCCCCTGCCTGGCCTCCCAGCAGCGTCTCCCCTCAGGTCTGCAACAAGATCATTTTCCTCATGAGCTTTGTGGGCAACTGCGGCACCTTCACGCGCGGCTACGGCGCCATGGTGCTGGACGTGGAGTTCCTCTACCACCTGCTCTACCTGCTCATCTGCGCCCTCGGCCTCTTCCTGCATGAGTTCTTCTACAGTCTGCTGGTGAGCCTCCCTCCTGGTGCTCAGCCACTGCCGCCTGGGGCCCTCCTGCGGCCTAGGGGCTCCCTCCTGTGGCCTAGGGGCTCCATCCTGTGGCCTAGGGGCTCCCTCCTGCTGCCTGGGGGCCCTCCTGCAGCCTGGGGGCTCCCTCCTGCTCTGGGGGCTCCCTCCTGTGGCCTGGGGGCTCCCTCCTGCTCTGGGGGCTCCCTCCTGCTGCCTGGGGGCCCTCCTGCAGCCTGGGGGCTCCCTCCTGCTCTGGGGGCTCCCTCCTGTGGCCTGGGGGCTCCCTCCTGTGGCCTGGGGGCTCCCTCCTGTGGCCTGGGGGCTCCCTCCTGTGGCCTGGGGGCTCCCTCCTGTGGCCTGGGGGCTCCCTCCTACAGCCTGGGGGCTCCCTCCTACAGCCTGGGGGCTCCCTCCTGTGGCCTAGGGGCTCCCTTCTTCAGTCTGGGGGCTCCCTCCTGCTCTAGGGGCTCCCTGTGTGGTCTGAGGGCTCCCTCCTGCTCTGGGGGCTCCCTATGCGGTCTGGGGGCTCCCTCCTGTGGTCTGGGTGGGCTCCCTCCTGTAGCCAGAATGCTCTCTCTTATCCTCTAGGTGCTCCCTCCTTCCCTCCACACAGCGGGTAAGGCTGCCCTCTCCCCACGTGACCCCAGGTCCCCAGCCCTTCTTGGCATGGCCGCTGCAGGTGCATTTCTGTATGTCTCCCAGAGATAAGAAGTCTCAGGTCTCCCCGCTGTCTGAGAGGCTGGGCTCCCTCCCAGCCTGGCCGTTCCCTGAGCCCTCAGACAGCCGCAATCCTCCCTGCCCAGCAGTGGGTGACTCAGGCCGACCTTCCATGCAGACCCCCGTTCACCTTACAGTCTGAGGGCTGTTCCCCTCTACTCCTGTGTGCTCCTCCTTCATCTCCCACACAAGGGTGAGGTCGCACATGTCTCTTTTCTCTCTTTGTCTGGCATGTCTCTGAGCATGAGGCCTCCTGACCCCTGCAAATGGCAGGGTGCCTTCCTCTTGATGGCTGAGTAGTATTCCACTGTCTTCACCCACCCGCTGCTTTTTTAAATTGATTTATTTTCCCTTTTGTTGCCCTTGTTGTTTTTTATTGTTGTTGTAGTTATTATTGTTGTTACTGATGTCGTTGTTGTTGGATAGGACAGAGAGAAATGGAGAGAGGAGGGGAAGACAGAGAGGGGGAGAGAAAGACAGACACCTGCAGACCTGCTTTACAGCTTGTGAAGCAACTCCCCTGCAGGTGGAGAGCCAGAGGCTCGAACCGGGATCCTTACGGGATCCACGTGCGCTTAATCCGCTGCACTACCGCCCGACTCCCTACCTGCTGTTTCTTCTCTAACCCTTCACACATCCACCCCTCCATCTATCCATCCTCCATCCTTCACCCCTCCATGTTCCCTCCCTCCATCCATCCCCTCCCTCCCTCCCTCCCTCCCTCCGTCCATCTTTCCATCCTTCCTCCCGCCCACCCTTTCTCCCTCCATACATCCCTCATCCTCCCTCCCTTCCTCCCTCTATCCCTCCTCTACTCCATCCCTCCCTCCCTCCTTTTGATCCTCCATCCCTCCATCTTTCCATGCTCCACATCTCCATCCTCCATCCATGCCTCCCTTCCACCCTTCATCCACCCCTCCATCCTTCCTCCCTCCCTCCATCCTCCCTCTTTCCCTCCCTCCCCCCTCCTTCCCTTCATCCCTTCCTCCCTTCAACCCTTCATGCCTCCATCTTTCCATCCTCCATCCGCCGCCTCTCCATCCTCCATCCATCCCTCCTTTCCCCCCTTCCTCCCTCTATCCCTCCAACCCTCCAGTGCTGGGCGTTAGGCTGTGCCCAGCTCTCGGCTGCGTGATGGTGTGATGAGTGCAGGGCTGCAGCTGTCTCCAGATCATGGTTTTGCCAACCTCCCCTCTGTGTGCAGAAGCAGAGTCACCCAGTAAGGGTTTGTGAGCAGCCTGCTTGGAAATGGACAGAGTGGAGCAGATGCATCCCCGTCCCCGGCACGTGTCCCCGTCTTCTCTGTGTGTCTCCTGTCCTCTAAGTGCCCGTGCCCCGTAGCTCTTCGACCTGGTGTACCGAGAGGAGACGCTGCTGAATGTGATCAAGAGCGTGACACGCAACGGCCGCTCCATCATCCTGACGGCGGTGCTGGCGCTCATCCTGGTCTACCTCTTCTCCATCGTGGGCTACCTCTTCTTCAAGGACGACTTCATCCTCGAGGTGGACCTGCTGCCCAATGACACAGCCCCGCCAGGTGGGCCCCGGCTGGTGGGCGGACAGACAGGGATGGACAGACAAGACAGGCCGCTGGGCGGGTGGACAGGGATGGACAGACAGAGGCAGACAGGTAGATAGACAGGGGCCCGGGCAGGAGGATGGGGATGGCCAGGCAGACAGAAGGGACTGGGCAGGCGGATAGGGATAGACAGACAGAGGGGACCAGGCGGGTAGGTGGATGGGGATGGACAGAGGGGGCCGGGTGGAGGGACCTGGCCACCCAGGGGTGCTTCCTGTCAGGCAGCTCATGGGGAGAGAGGTGAGACCAGGGTTTCAGGGTTCTGGATGCTCACAGACCCCCACCCATACCCCCACCAGACACCGGTGAGAGCTTGGCAGGTGAGTTCCTGTTCTCAGACGTGTGTCACCTGCACTCCGGGGAGAACTGCTCCTCGCCTGCTCCCCAGGAAGGTGGGCCTGCACCCTGGGGAGGGGGGGTGCACCCCGGGGAGGGTGGGTGCACCCTGGGGAGGGGGCCTGCACCCCGGGGAGGGGGCCGCACCCCAGGGAGGGTGGGTGCACCCTGGGGAGGAGTCTGCACCCCGGGGAGGGTGGCTGTGCCCTGGGGAGGGGCCGCACCTTTGTCCATATACACCCCAGAGCTGCTCCAAGTTCTTGTCCCCTTCCCCTAGAGCTGTCCCTTGCCCTGAGACCCTGTCCCCTGCCCTGAGATCCTGTCCCCTGTCCTTAGTCTGTATCCCCTGCCCTGAGACCCCTATCTCTTGCCCTGAGACCACCCCCAGCCCTGAGTCCTGGTCCCCCAACCCCAGAGCTGGCCCCCACAGAGGCACTGGAGCCTGAGGACAAGGAGCACACGTGTGAGACTCTGCTCATGTGTATTGTCACTGTGCTGAGTCATGGACTCCGGAGCGGGGGCGGTGTCGGCGATGTGCTCAGGAAACCATCCAAAGAGGTGACATGGGTGGGGGTGGCCCATGGGGCATGGCCTGTGGGGGCGTGGTCTGCACTGGAGGTGTGGCCTGCAGAACTGGTGGGGAGAGAGGGATCCAGGCACTGCGGCAGAGCCCAGAACTGCCAGGCCCTTGGCCCAGGAGATGCCCAGCATTGCCCCTGCCAGGGCCAAGCAGGCTTCCCATTCCCCCAACAGTGGCTGGAGTGCATGGTGTGCTGCCTGAGGCCCCAAGTTCAATCCCCAGTGGGAGGTTCTGGTTCTGTCTAAGAAATCAGTGAATGAGTAGTATTTCATCTCAGTTACTACGAATGATGAAGTCACCTTTTTCAATTCATGTTGGATGGAGCTTGAAAGAATCATGTTGAGTAAGATCAGCCAGAAAGAGAAGGGTGAATATGGGATGACCTCACTCATGGACAGAAGTTGAGAATTAAGAACAGAAGGGGAAACGCAAAGCAGAACTTGGACTGGGTCTGGTGTATTGCGAAGTGAAGGACTCTGGGGGATGGGAGGGGCTTTCAGGTCCTGGTGCAGGATGGTGGAGGAAGATCTAGGCTGGGTGTGGGAGTTTTTTGCAGAGAACAGAGAAATTTTAAACATGTACCAACTACTGTGATCACTACTGACTGTAAACAAACCCCCCTCCAAAAAAAAATAGTAACTGAATCTTTTCTTTTAAAATCTTTTTTCATTTACTTTTGGGTAGAAACAGAGAGAAATTGAGAATGGAGGGGGAGACAGAGAAAGAGACACAGAGACATCTGTAGCCCTGCTCCACCACTTATGAAGATGGGGTGCAGGGGCTTGAACCCAGGTCCCTGAGCATGGTAGCATGCACTCAGCAGGGTACACCACTTCCCGGCCCTGAATGAGTGATTTCTTACAAGAGAGAAAGCCACCCTTTAGGAGAGAGAAGCAGTGGGGCCCCGTGCGGCCCAGGGTGCGGGACCCTCCCACTTGGCCGGCGCCGCTGACAGAGCCGCTGTGTTAGGAGCCGCTGTTCGCCGCACGTGTCATCTACGACCTGCTGTTCTTCTTCATGGTCATCATCATCGTGCTCAACCTCATCTTCGGCGTCATCATTGACACCTTTGCAGACCTGAGGAGCGAGAAACAGAAGAAGGAAGAGATCCTCAAAACTACCTGCTTCATCTGCGGTGAGAGGGGGTGTGGGGGGCCTTGGGGAGCTGCTCTGGGGTCACCTGGCCTGGTCCCCGTGTCCAGGGAGGGGCAGGACCTTGGGGGCCAGAGTCTCTGGCAGCCTCTCAGGTACTGAGTCTAGGTGCTTGGCAAGGAAACTTAAGCATCCAGCCCCACTGGGTCTGAGAGGATCTCACCTGAGTGTAGGGAATACTTGGCTTCCAGAAAGGATACTGAGTATCCAGGGTGCTAGCCTTCATCCCGTGTCCCTGCCTTGTTCTGGGTCCCCTGGGAGAGCCTCTTCCTCTTCCTCTTCCTCTCCCGGTGAGAGAGGGCAGAGCCTGGGGAGCCCTGCCTTGGCTCTTCGTTTTGTTTTTGTTTTAGATGTTTTATTTATTGGTATTGGCCATCAATATCCGACACTGGGTAGAGAGAAATTGGGAAGGCAAGGGGAAACAGAGAGACTCCTGCAGTCCAGCTGAAGCTTCTCCCCCGTGGTGGGGACAGGAGAATTGAACCTGGGTCCTTGTACATGGTAACATGTGTGCTCAACCTAGTATGCCACCACCCAGTCCCTAAAATACCTTTTTCATTATTCTGCCTTTCTCCCCCACCCCTTTCTCTCTTTTTTCTTTAACCAGAGCCCTGGCTGATGGTGATGCTCTGGCTGATGGTGATGCTGGGGATTGAACCTGGGACCTCAGAGCCTTGGGCAGGAGAGTCTATTTGCAGAACCACTCTGTGGTCTCCCTTGCCACGATTTTTTTTTTCTTTGCGCCTCCAGGGTTATCTCTGGAGCTCAGTGCCTGCACCATGAATCCACTGTTTCTGGAGGCCATTTTTCCCATTTTGTTGCCCTTGTTGTTGTTATTGCTGGATAGGACAAATAGAAATGGAGAGAGGAGGGGAAGACAGAGAGGAGGAGAGAAAGACACCTGCTGACCTGCTTCACCACCTGTGAAGTGACACCCCCCCCCCACAAGTGGGGAGCTGGGGGCTCAAACAGGGATCCTTACGGGGGTCCTTGTGCTTTGCACCATGTGTTCTTAACCTGCTGCACTACTGCCCAGCCCCCTCACCACAATTTTTTTAAAGGAAATCATTACATTTTGTTTCTGCCCCCTTAGACAGGAAAGTCACTGAGAGCAGTACAGAGACACATCACTATGTGCAAGGAACCAGGTTCAAGCCCCCATCCCCCACATACCTACAGGGGCAGGGAAGCTTTACTTGTAGTGAAGCAGGTCTGCAGGTGTTTCTCTTTATCTCCCTGTCTGTGTCCCCCACCCCCTCTCAATTTCTCTCTGTTCTATCCAGTACAAATAGGAAGAAATAAATGCAGAGAAATTCTGAGTCCTGAGACTAACAGAAGTTCACAGTTGCCTTCTGCACACATGCTGGTGTGGCCTGGTGCTCCATGTTCCACGCATACCAGCACCCAGAACCTCTTGGGGGTCCTAGTGACTCTGCCCCAGCCAGGTCCCCCCCCCAGGCACCTCTGTGATTCTGCCACATGGGGTGCAGCCATGGGGGGAAGGGGACTGTGGGTCCCCCTGGTCCAGCGCTCACTGGCTCATTCTTTGGGGTCCCTATCCCCCCACTTTCCTCCCCAGGCCTGGAGAGGGACAAGTTTGACAACAAGACGGTCACCTTCGAGGAGCACATCAAAGAGGAGCACAACATGTGGCATTACCTATGCTTCATCGTGCTGGTCAAGGTCAAGGACTCCACGGAGTACACGGGCCCCGAGAGCTACGTGGCCGAGATGATCAAAGTAAGTGGGTGTGGTGGGGCTGTGCAGGAAGGGCGCCCCTCTGCACAGAGCAGGCGTGCAGGCCTGGAGACTGGGTGCAGCACCAGCCAAGTCTCCAGTGCTGTGATGTCTCCCCCATCTCTGTCTCCGTGTGTCTCTAATGTTGAGGCCACACTGCACACTAGTACCCGCCTGAGCCCTGAGCCCTGCCTCTTAGTGTCTCTTCACCCACTGTCCCTCCTATATCTCCGGCCCAATCTGCTGTCACCAGGATGGGCCCTGTGAGGGGAGCAGCCTGTGTCGCCCGTCCCCGACCTGCACCCTGGCCCCTTGTGGGATGGAGAACCCAAGAGCCAGGCTGGCCCTGGGGCCCCATGCCTCACTCTTAGGAGAGGTCAGGGATCCCCCGGCCCCCCTATGGCAGGCCCAGCCCAATGACCCTTGCCCAGAAGGTCTAAAGACACCCCCCTCTTGTCACTCCCCCCATACCTGGCCACACTGTAGTTGCCTTGCACCGGTCTGGGACGACAGTGGGTGCAGAAAAATCCCCTGAAGGATGAGCAGAGCCTTGATCTCTGTCCTCAGGAAGGAACACCCACCCCACCCCCCTGCCAAGGCTGCAGAGCACCCAGGGGACATGGCCCCCCATACCTCAGCAACCGCCCCTTCCTCCCCCCCCCCCCCCCCCGCCCAGGAAGGGTGTTTAGGATTTTCTCTTTTTTGGGGGGAGGGTGTGCTGCTGTTGCTTTGCCATGGCCTTAGGGAAGGAGAATGTGCAGGCCCCCTGATCCCTCTCCCCTTCTGGGGGTGACCCCAACCCAGGGGTCCAGGTGACAGTCACCTCCACCCCCTCCCAGCAGCTGAGAAGACTCTGTGCTTCAGGACTCACCCTGCATCCTGGTGTCCCCTCTCCAGTGGCTGTCCTGAGGGGTGGGGACATGGTCTGGCCTTGGGGGACCCTCTGCAGGGGTCACCTCGGGCTTTCTGGGACCCTGGGCAGAAAGGAGTGGTACCACCTCCATCACGGCTTCCTCCCCACATGCTCACTCACACTTGAGGATCCACCGACCCCACCCCCAGTCTGGGTGCTGAGCCTGAACCCCCCCTCCCCCACCCTCAGGGACTTTTCCTGCTTTACCTGGAAGCACTCACCAGACCCACAGCTGTGGCTGCAGCTTCCTCCCGCCCTGGGCTGCCTTGGCCTGGGGGGGGGGCGGGGGCGACAAGCTGCTCGGGTTAGATGGCAGCAGGGGAGAGGCTGGCATGCACCCTGGACCTGCCCTACAGTGTACACATGCTCACACGCACACTCACAGGCCACAGACCCCAAGAAGAGCCCGCGTGTGAGCTGGCGTCTTTGTCAAGGCTACTTTCTCAGACATGCAGCCCAGCGCTGTTTCCATCTTGGGAAGCCACCTTGGGGACGCCTGGGAAGCCCCTGGCAGCAAGCATCCTTCTGGGTCCCAGCTTCACTAGGGGCCTTCTCTCTGCCTCCTCTCCCAGGCAGGGGTGAGCCTCTGCACACACAGACGGGGGTCTCTGCGTGGGGGGGTCTCTGTGCAGAAGGGGTATCTGTGTTCATTGAACATGAGGCTAGTCCAGTGAGGGCCAAGGAGGAAATGGCCATCTGGGCCTGCCCCCACCCCAGGCTTTGCCTACACCCCACATAGGACTGTGTGGCCCTCTCACTGTGCCCATCAGGAAACCTGGCTTGTGGTCCCTGTTCCCACACAGCCTTCAGTCAAAGCTGTGCTGACTGGTCCCACATGCTCTTCTGTTGAGGACAGTCACTTGACTTTTGAGGAGCTGGGGCCTTGCCCGCACGTGACCTCACTGTTCCCAGATTGCCGCTTCACTGATTCAGACAGAGACAGCAAGCTTGGAGCTTGCCCAGTGCCATCATGTACTCTCATGTGGTGCCAGGGCTTGAGCTCAGGCCCACCTGCTGATGCCTTGCACTACACAGAGACGCAGGTGAGCAGGCTGTACCCATTGAGGCCTACCTGGGCACAGTGTCAGCCCTCAGCCCTGAAGCCAAGGACACTTAATGTTAGCGAGTACAGAAAGGGTCTGGGAGATAGCTCACTGGGCAGGGCATGTGCTTAGCCGTATTCATGACCTGAGCTGAAGCCCTGGCGCCACATACAGATGCCACCAGTGCAGTGGGGGAAGCTCTAGTGCTGTGATGTCGCCTCCACAGTCTATACATATATATATCTGAAGTTAAAAGAATAGGGAAGTCAGCTGAGGGCAATGGAATTGCACCTGCAGAGGCCCCAGTGCTGCGAAAGAGTATTGGCAGGAAGTCCTGACCCCTGGTGCATGCAGAACAGAGTAGTAGGTTGGGGGTGTCTGCCAGGACCACAGCACCAGACCCCCACCCACCAGGGCCCCATACCCATGAGCTCTCGGGCTCTGTCAGCTCCCAAGCTCCAAAGCCCCGTGAGTGTAGGGGTGCCCGCTGCTGGGGGTCCTGCCAGGGCCCCCCTATCTCCAGGGTGCAGAGCTGCCTGTGTTCAGGGGAGGGGCCTGCAGCCATGAGGCCGCCTGACCCTGCGTTTGGGGGTCCCCAGGAGCGGAACCTGGACTGGTTCCCCCGCATGCGAGCCATGTCCCTGGTGAGCAGCGACTCGGAGGGGGAGCAGAATGAGCTGCGCAGCCTGCAGGAGAAGCTGGAGTCCACCATGAAGCTGGTCAGCAACCTCTCGGGCCAGCTCTCGGAGCTCAAGGATCAGGTAGGGCGCGTGGGGGCCTGGGGGGCGGGAGTGACCCGCTTTTCACGCTCAGGGATGTACTAGTGCCTCAGAGGACGACGGGCAGGCGGTTCATTCCCTGTATTGTTCCAGGGACAGCCAGCATCGGGCCACCCCTCACCCTAGTGCAGGGCAGGAGAGGGGCAGGCAGGTGCCAAGATCACCGAGGGGTAGGGGCCTGGATGAGGGTTTCTTGGGATGTCGGGCTCAGTGGCCAAGTCTGAAGCTCCCTGGTCACTCTGCCTGTGACTCAGCCTTGCTGCCAGACATCTCACCAAGGCCCCAGGAGACTGAAGTGTCCCATGAGTCCCCCAGGAGTCCCAGCAGCTTCTGTCCCTGGGCATCTGCTCCATCCCACCCCTCCGTGGCCTGCTCTGCTCGGGAATGAGCTGGACCAGGGGAGGGTAGAGCCACAGCCATAGACCCTACCTCACCTGATCGCCACCTTCCTTTGGTGACAATTCTCCAGGACACAGGAGGCACTCCAGATACATCCAACAGGAAAGGACAGGGCAGGGCTGGTGGCCCCTGGCCCGGGCCCCAGTGTGGTCTCCCATGTGCAGGCTGCTTCTGGTCTGTTAGTGTCCTGAGTGCCCCGTCTGCCGGCCAGAGCCTCCCAGCCACAGCCATCGCAGCTGCGTTCACATGCTGAGGGACACAGTCCCTGCCGCTTTGCACCACAGAGCAGAGGCCTGAGAGCGTTTCCACCAGGCCCCGATGGATGTGGGCGGCTGGGTTCAGTCTTTTTCACCTTGTGTTAAATCTGGCAGCCGAAATTCACTTCATTTATTCGTGATTTAACATCAGTTTACAAAATGATGAGATAACAGGTATAATTCCACACCGTTCCCACCACTAGAGTCTCCATTCCCTCCACTGGAAACTGCAGTGGTTCTCCTGTGGTCACAGATAGGGGTCGGCTATTATTTCTGTAACTATATTTACATATATTTGCCCATATTTTCTAGAGTCCTACCTTCTCTTCCTTTCCAAGTCACACACTCAGCTATTACTATTTCTGGATGTCCCCTTCTTTCTCTGTCTCTCTCTGGGACATGATGGAATTGGGGTTCAGAGCCCTCTGGTCATCTTCCCCTAACATTTCTCCCCCTCTGGGAGTATGGACCAAAATTCAGTTTGGGGTGCAGAAGGTGGGAGTTTTGGCTTCCGTAATTGCTCCTGTACTGGACATGGACATTGACAGGTGGATCCACACTCCCAGCCTATTTCTATCTTTCCCTAGTGGGGCAGGGCTCTGGGGAGGTGGGGTTCTGGGACACACTGGTGAGGTCGTCTTCCCAGGGAAGTCAGGATGGCATCATGGTAGCATCTGCAACTTGGTGGCTAAAAGGCAGTAAGCTATAAAGCAAGACAAAATGTTTAATAAATAGGAACCAAAAAGTAGGAATAGATGAGAACAGGAACCTCCGGGTGGAGAGAAGCCGGGAGTCTATTTTAGGTATGTTCCTAGGGGCCATGACTTTGGTAATCTTTGCCTGAGCTTGATAGCTGACATGCAGCTGGACTAGAAATATTGTCTGGAAGGCTGGTGTCAGAGAAACTCTCTTCTTGTTTAGAGCAAATCAGACAGTCAGGCTGGTTTCTGTCCTCATGAGGCGCTTCCTCAGAACCCCCTTCCCCCATGCACCTTAGCATAGAGAGGATGCCGGCAGGGGGGCACTGAGGTGACAGAGTGGCTGTGGGGGCGGGGCCTGCTACTCTCAAAGGGAACCAGTCAGTGTTTCCCTCTGGTTATGTAACCTCCAGGCAAGCTCTCGTGCATTTGAGAATCAGCTTGTTGTTGAAAAGAGCTGGATGTGATCATACCCCATGTGTAAGGCAGCAGGGAGCAACTTTTCTTGAGATGTTGCACGTAAAAATCGCAGAGCGGCTGTGCAGTGCCACGGGTTCTCAAATGGTGATTGTGACAGTACCTGCTGGCTCAGAGGGGCGGGGGGGGGGGGGGGGGGGCGGGGAGGATTCTGAATTAAGAAAAATCAGAGCCTCTCCAGTGACTGATGAGAAAGAATCCCTGACAGCTGTTCTCTAAGTAGCTCTGAAAGAAGGCCATTCACTGGTGAGAAGGCTGGAAAACAGACACCGCTTCATTGCCAGGATATTTTCTCATTCTTCTGTCCTACTACTCAGCATGATGGTGCAGAGGGATTGAGGATGTGAGGGAGCAAGGGTTCACTTCTAAAGAGAAAAGCAGGGTTCACTTTTTTAAAGAAACACGCAGTTGGCGGCCACCTCCCCTCCTCCCCGCGCACACAGGGCTTCCTGCCCCCGTCACCCAGGTGGCCTGGTCGGTGGCCTGAGAATCTGCTCCTTCTGCCCCAGAGTCTGCTGACCACCCAGACAAGGTGTCCTCTCTGCACACACAGAAGAGACAGTCCCCTGTGCAGCTGGTGGCTGTGAGGGACTGTGGGAAGGTGGTCACTGTATAAAGGGCAGCGCCATGGTGCCCGGGGCCCCGTCTCCTGTGGACACGAGTCCGGCTGGGTCTGCCATCAGCACAGACACGGCTGCCTGCATCCCAGACTCTGAATGTCCTGTTTCTCTGCCTGAGAATCCAGTAATACTACTCATGGGGCAGATTCTCTGTAAGAGATTTGACAGGATCTTAACATCATTTTAATAGGAAATAACAGCTGTTTCTTCAAAAAAAAAAAAAAAAAAAGAACCACTTTAAAATTAAACCTGGAAGGGACCAGGTGGGAGCATACAGATTACAACGAAGAAGAACCTGGGTTCAAGCCCCCATCCCCTACCTGCAGGGAGAAAGCTTTGCAAGAGGCGAAGCTGTGCTGCACCAGTCTCTCTCCCTCTTTATCTCCCCATTCCTCTTGATTTCTAGCTGTCTCTATCCAATAAATAAAAAAGAAAATATAAAAAAAAATTTTAAAGGAAGCTTCTACTCTACCTTAGTGTGTCCCTTGATTTTAGGGAACCAGTCTCTGAGCAGAATCTCAGGCCATGTGTAGACACTAACGTGGCTGAATAGGTCTCTCGAGTGGCTTTTAATTCTGGAGTTAAAGCCCAGGGTCAGATGCAAATCTAGGACTGGCTGGGTCAAGAATCCTATTCGTTCAGAGAATCAAGTCTGCCCTGAAATACCCAGAACAGAACTGGAAACTCTCAGGGTGAGAACTGGTTTCAGCAGCTGTGGAGCAAGACCAGCCTCTGCTGTGGGGGGCTGCAACCTCTCTCCCTCTGTCTCTCTCTGTCTCTCTCTGTCTGTCTCTCTCTCTTTCTCTCCACCTTAGGAAATGTCTTCTCTGACCTGAGATGGGCAAAGGCTTCCCCCACCCTGCCCAGGAAGGTGAACTCTCTGAAGTGCTGGGTGCTGGCAGAGCGAGGGTGCACTGTTTGTAGAAAGTGGGTTTCAGTCTAAACTGTAACCACAGAGGTGAATCTACGGCCTGGGGTGTGAGCTGACGCACAGGAAGCATCTGTGTCTGATGCTGAAACTTTGCTTTTTTAACTTTCCAGATGACAGAGCAGAGGAAGCAGAAACAAAGAATCGGTCTTCTAGGACATCCTCCTCACATGAACGTCAACCCACAGCAGCCAGCCTGAGCCCAGAAACCCAGGCGTGTGTGTGTGTGGGGGCTCCGCTTTCCTAATTGTTATCATCAGTGGGGGAGGGGGGCAGGGTGGTGCCGTCCTGCCCACGGAGGGAGGAGACGGGCGCTCAGTGGCGCACTTGTAAATACTCGGTTTTATACTTTGTGTACATGATTGATACTGTAGAGGACACATGTACTGTGATTAGTGTCCTTGGCACAATGAGATTCCATTGGTGCCAAAAAATATACATATACATATGTATATGTACACATATATGTGTGTGTATATATATATATATATATAAATAATGCCTTTTTTTGGAAGGACTCTGAGAATGCACCTGATTTGCACTTGAACCAGAGTATAGATTTAAAAGTATATGACATGTATTTTGTATTTAAGACTAGAACTAGACGGTATTTATGTTCTTTATATATATATACATATATACATATATATATATATAACTGTGCAATACAAATCATGCAATCACAACAAATACATGGGACGGCTGACTGTCCCCGGGGGTGGGGGGGCAACGCACAGCTCTGAAGTTGGTGCGTGAAGCCCACGTAACACAGGGTTAGAGGCCCTGGTGGCCCCGCCGCTGCCACTCAAACCCCATGACTGTGGAGTGCAGGGAGCCTCGTGACCACCCAGTGTGGCCCTGTGCTCAGTCTTAGTCACAGTGCTCTCGTCCCTGGCCGTGCTGTCAGGCCCACGCCCCTTTAAGGAGAAAAGCAACTTTAGTTTGCAAGATACTTTAAGCTTTGAAATGTATCCTTTCAATGTTTTTTTTTTATTTAATTTTATTTTATTTCAATAAGAGAGCTAGACCAACAGCTCAGGCTTTTCCATAGCTTGTATGGAGGGGTACTGACTCTTCACAGGGGACTGTGCTGGGGATGTCTAGGACCCACAAGGCAGCATCGCCTCCTGGTGAGCTGTGGCGTCACCTTACACAGGATGAATCATGAATGGTTCCTGGGTTAACTGATCCAAACAACAGATGAACTATTTTTCTCCCTTCATCTGAGCCAACGTGCTGAGGAGCAGAGTCGAGAGGGCACACAGAGAGGAGCCAAGACCCTCCTGTCTGAACTCAGAGCCAGATACAGACATGTCATTCTCATGAAGAAGCTGTACCTGGCCATTGGCTCTGTCACATGATTTCTGAGTGGGTGATGAGTAGGAGAGGAAGCTTTTCTCTCTGCTGACTGGTATTGTTCCCAGGTCTGTCCGCAGAACATTTGATCAATCAGTGTATTGGAGCAGAGTTTCTGAGTACTTTAAAGTCTGTCAATGCACATATGGAGATGAATACTGAATAAATGATGCGAGTAGCCCGCGGTGCTGGCTGATGGCCTTCCTTTGGGCATTTCTTGGTATCTTAATGGTTGCTGTGATCATACTGTTTGCTTTCAGCTGGACTTGAGTTTTGCTCGGCTCCTAGATTAGTTTGGAAGCTGCTCAAATTCAAATGGGGCAGAAGGCCATGCAAAGGGGAGGCATCCACAGTGGTACTGTGGTCTCTCTCACCTTCTGTCTGGGGAAAAGACAAGAAAAAAAAAAACTGTCCAAAGTGGAAGAATTGTGCAGATATGGATCCCCGGTAGCAAAAAAATCACAACAAGAATAAGCCCTAACTTGAAATAAAAATGCTAACCATCATCACCATCTGACACTAGAAGCAGCTTCAGAAGTCAGCCCTAATTTAAAGACCTGTTTCCAGGGGCAGGCGGTGGCACACCTGGCAAAGCACACACATTACAGTGCGCAAGGACCCAGATTCAAACCCCTCGCTCCCGCCTGCAGGGGGAAAGCTTCATAAGCAGTGAAGCAGGGCTGCACATGTCTCTCTTCCTCTCTCCCTATCCTCCCCTTCCCTCTGGATTTCTCTCTGTCTCTCTCCAATAAATAAAATAAAAGAGTTCTTCCCTAACAATGCTTTAATAAATCTGAGGACTTAAAAGCTGCCGGTGGGCAAAGTTGTACCTGGTTAAATACACGTTACTGTGCGCAAGGACCTGGATTCAACCCTGGTGTACCCCTGTGGGGAAAAGCTTCAGCCATGGTAGAGGAGTCTGTCTCTGTTTCCCTCTTTTTAAAAAAAATTACTTATTTATTAGATAGAAATAGCCAGAAATTGAGAGGGAAGGGGGTGATAGAGAGGGAGAGAGACAGAAATACCTGCAACCCTGCTTCACCACTCGCAGAAGCTTTCCCCCCCCTGCAGGTGGGGGCCAGGGGCTCAAACCCCGGTCCTAGCGCATTATAACGTGCGCCCAACCAGAAGCACCACGTCCCCCTCTCTCTCCCTCTCTATCCCCCCTTCCCTCCCAGTTTCTCTCTGTCTCATCAAATAAAATAAATGACGTTAAAAAATATTTAAAATAAATAAAACTGGGGGCCTGGGAGGTGCTAAATGCATGTGGCGCAAAGCGCAATGACCCGCGTAAGGATCCCAGTTCCAGCTCCCGGCTCCTCACCTATGGGGGGGGGGGGTCATTTCACAGGTGGTGAAGCAGGTCTGCAGGTGTCTGTCTTTCTCTCCCTGTCTCTGTCTTCCTCTCCTCTCTCCATTTATTTATTTCCTATCCAACAACAATAATAATAAAACAAGGGCAACAAAATGGAAAAAATGGCCTCCAAGAGCAGTGGATTCATAGTGCAGGCACAGAGCCCCAGTGATAACCCTGGAGGCTAAACAAACAAACCCATCAGTGCTGGGAGCTCCAGGCTCCTCTGCAGAAGGCAAGCCAGCAGAACCACTATCCCTGAGCTTCAGGAAGAAGGGAGCAGGGCCGGCCTCCTGGGCCCCATGACACCTGCAGCAGGTGCTAGAAGGGTCTGTATGTGAAGTGACATGTCTGGCTTTGTCATGCTTCCTCTGAATCCTGTCACCTCAGATCTAGATCTCCCTCCAGCTCACCAGCCTGCAGTCTGGAGGACTTGAAGCTGGAGGGAACGAGCCAGAGTCTGTAGTCTGCACACCCGCAGTCTTTGATGTGTGCCCGTGATCTGCCTCTCCAGACAAGGCTTCTCAACACCTCGCTTTCAGGGGTGGAGGTGCAACCTCCGCCCTCTCTCCCTTCCTGCCCTAGCAAGGAATTGGTGCTGGCAGAGAGGAGAGCATGCGCTTAGTGAGAGAGTTCTGGGGTTCCCAGCAGGATTTCAAGGTTTGGTCCATTTCCCGAAAGTTAACCATTTGTTGAATCAAAAATCTATGGGGGTTAACATTCAAAGCCAAAAAAATTGTTCAACAATCATGGACCTAAAGGCTGGAATAGTGCAGATGAAGTATTGGGGGGGTACTGTCTGCAGACTTTTGTGTACTTCTGCTTTCAGGTATATATTTTTCCCTGGTTTGTGGACACATGTTCAGAGGGGAAGCAATTACAGAAGCCAGACTTTCCACCTTCTGCAACCCACAACGACCCTGGGTCCATGCTCCCAGAGGGATAGAGAACGGGGAAGCTATCAGGGGAGGGGATAGGATGTGGAGACCGGGTGGTGGGAATTGTGTAGAGTTGTACCCCTTCTATCCTACGGTTTTGTTAATGTCTCCTTTCTTAAATAAATAAATACATTTTAAAAAATCTGTGGGGGGACTAGGCGGTGGTGCATCTGTTTAAGCACACACATTACAGTGAGCAAGGACCCAGGCTCAAGCCCCTGGTCCCCACCTGCAGGGGGAAAGCTTCATGAGAGGTGAAGCAAGGCTGCAGGTGTCTCTCTGTCTCTTTCCCTATCTCTTATCTCCCCCTCCTCTCTCAATGTCTCTGTCTATTCAATAATAAATAAATAAAACTTAGAAGAAAAAAGCTGTGGGAAATTACGTTTCTGGTTTGCAGACACCTACATTGCCTCTTCTCCTTCAGTCCCCACAATGGTGCCAGCACAAAGCTTTCCCACTGAGAGTAAAGCACCCCCCCCACACACACATTGGCTGGGAGCACAGGCTTCAGATGCCACTCCATCCTGTATCATTTCCCTTGTCTATTACACACGCACACACGCGCTAAATCCAACTGCTTTTCCTTCTGTCAAAATGTGGTTCCCGTTTCACTTGGTTTGCGTCCAAGTTCATGCTCCCTATTATTTTTTTAAAGCTAGATTTGACTTATTTTTAAATTTTATTTAGTTTATTTATTGAATAGGGAGAGGCAGAAATTGAGAGAGTAGAGGGAGATAGAGAGGGAGAGAGACAGAAAGACATCCACAGCCCTGCTTCACCACTTCCAAAGCTTTCCCCCTGCAGGTGGGGACTAGGGGCTCAAACTGGGGTCCTTGCGCATTGTAACGTGCACTCAACCAGGTGCGCCACCACCCGGCCCCTTGTTATTATTTCTTAATGTTAATTTTTTAATTATCTTTATTTATTGGAATAGAGACAGCCAGAAATCAAGAGGCAAGGGAGTGATCGAGAAGGAGAGAGACAGAGAAACACGTGCAGCCCTGCTTCACCATACACAAAGCTTCCCCCTACAGGTGGAGACCAGGGTCCTTGCGCATTGTAACGTGCGCTCAACCAGGTGCGCCACCACCCGGCCCCTTATTATTTCTTCACTTGGGCAACTGTTGTGTTTGGTTGTGCTTTCTGCAAATGGACGGCTTGGTTTTGATCTCGTAAGGACTGCTCTTGTGCACGTTCAGGTGTTTGCTAGCAGAAATGACAAAGCACGCAAAGTGACTAGAAACAAAGTGACAGCTCAGCTTGGCAGTAGCCGCCTGAATGACGCATCCGTGGCCAGGTATTAAGACCTTCCAGCCAAGGACAGTATCGATCCCTTGGGAATTCGATTCTAGTTTCCTGGCCCCTCTCCTCCCAAGGGTGGCTGGATCATGTCTTGCTGAGAACCAGCCTGGGAGTTTGTGGCAGTTCTTTTAAAACTGACCTTGAGACTTCTGGATCAGGCAGAGAGAAGTGGATGGAAGTGTAGCCTTTCGACTGTGTTAAATACAGAAGAAGCACGACTCCAAACTCACAAAATCACTTGCTAAAGTGTTTTTACAGATTTGTTTTTAAAAATAGGTGTTTGAGGGGGTTGGGAAGTAGCGCAGTAGGTTAAGCCATGGCACAGAGCGTTAAGGACCAGCCTAAGGATCCCGGTTCCAGCCCCTGGCTCCCCACCTGCAGGGGAGTCGCTTCACAAGCGGTGAAGCAGGTCTATAGGTGTCTGTCTTTCTCTCCCTGTCTTCCCTTCATCTCTCAATTTCTCTCTGTCCTGTCCAACAACAGCAGTAATAATAACAATAACTAACAATAAGAACAACAACAAGGGCAACAAAATGGGAAACATGGCCTCCAGGAGCAGTGGATTCATAGTGCACGCATGGAGCCCCAGCGATAACCCTGGAGGCCTGGAGGCAAAAAAATATGTGTGTGTGTGTGTGTGACAGGAGTCTTAACTGCTATGACAGTGAAAGTCACCACTGAGGCATCTGCAGTCCGTGGCCAATGGCAGTAAAGCTTTCCTTTTAAACCTAAAAAGCTGACCCTGGGGGCTGGGAAGTGGTGTACCTGGTTAAGTGCAAGGACCCAAGTTCAAGACCCCACTCCCCACCTGCAGGGTGGGTGCGGGGGGGGGGGATGCTACACAGGTGGTGAGGCAGGTCTACATGTGTCTCTCCCCTCCCTTCTCTCTCTTTTTAATGTCTTTGTTTATTACTGGATAGAGACAGAAATTGAGAGGGGAGATAGAGAGGGAGACAGACACCTGCAGCCCCGCTCTGCAGGTGGGGAACCAGGGGCTTGAACCTGGGCCCTTGCACACTGTAATGTGAGCGCTCAACCACATGCACCAGCCCCTGGACCCCTCTCCCATCCATTCTCAACTTTTCTCTTTCTGTCCTATCAAGTATAGGTTAAGAAAACAGGAAGGGGAAAAAAAAAAAAAAGGGGGGATGGCTGCTGGGAGCAGTGGATTTGTAGTGTGGGCACCGAGCCCCAGAAGAATAACCCTGGGGGATAAAATAAACTAAAATAGAAGCTGACTCCCGGGGCAGAGTGGCTTCCTGGCTCTCCAGATACAGAGGGGGCTTGTCCAGCCTGCCCCATCCCAGAACAGAATAAGACTGTGCAGACAGATAGACAGACAGCCTCTCCTCAGTACTTGCTTCCCCTAAGGGAACCTCCTTAGCAGGGTCACCCTCTGGCTGCTTCTCTCTCACACACCTCATTCATGAGAAAGTCCACTTCATCGAGACTGAAAGCTTTGTGGCAGAGATAAGGACTCCTTCCGTCTCTTATCTCCTGTTTGCAAGTCCATCATTTTATCCACTGCACCATAGCTCAGGTCATTCGTCTCTTATCTCCTGTGACTGTAAATCTCGAAAGAACTCCTCTTACTGGGAGTCAGGCGTAGTGCAGTGTGTTAAGCCCAAGTGGCGCAAAGCACAACTGTTGGGCATAAAGATCCCTGTTCGAGCCCCTGGCTCCCCACCTGCAGGGGAGTCGCTTCACAAGCGGTGAAGCAGGTCTATAGGTGTCTGTCTTTCTCTCCTCTTCTCTGTCTTCCCCTCCTCTCTCCATTTCTCTCTGTCCTATCCAACAATAACAACAGTAATAACTACAACAATAAAACAACAAGGGCAACAGAAGAGAATAAATAAATAAATAAATACAAAAAAAAAAAAAGAATGCCTCTTACTGAATAGCTTCTTCCAAAGGGAGTCTGTGCTCCCAGCCCCCCGGGGGCAGGGGGGTTCTCCAGTGAGAGTGTTGGGTTGCAGACTGGTATCCTGTGACACCCCCTTCCCCCCACTGCCTTGCGGTGATGTTTGTGAGCAGACAAGACTCTGTTCTTCCCCGTGATACTGACGATTCATTAAGAATCAGCTCAAAGACTGGAAAACCCCCGTGAAGATCTCGATTTTACAGAAAGTACCCAAAATTCCACTAGTTTTGCATCACAAAGTAGTGGTTAGAGTTGAGTTTTGAGTAAAATGCCAGGAGTGGTTTCTGTGGGTGGCTGCAGCTCAGAATGAGTATTGTCATCTGCGGGTGAGAGCTAGGACGGCATTTAGAAATCAAGGGACTGTGATGATCACAACAAACATTGTTTCCACCTTCAGCACCTCAAGATCGATTCTGAAGCACAGAAAACCTTCTGAACCCCCAAGCCTTCCACAGGGAGGCTGGGAGAAGACAACCCCTGGCTGAGGGCTCGTTTAGGCTGGCTCCAAATATTGGGGCCTGGGACGCTTGACGCTCCAGTCTCTGGGCTTTTTCTTGACTCCTTTGATAAAGCACATTTCTAGCTGACTGCGTGGCCCTACCCTGGAAAGGTGAAACTGAGAAGAAAAAAAAAAGTTTTCAGGTCATGACAAAACCAGTGTGAAAGAGAATCCTGACACCTAGATGTGAAACTGCATCACCCACCCAGCCTGGAAAAAAAATCACCACAGACGAAGGAGGCAGAGGTGGAGAAAACCCCTGAGGTGAATTCTGGGCAGCAGCAAAAGGAGTGGGGGCAGCCTGACCCCAGCTCCACGCGGGAAGCGGGGTCCTGTGGTCACCTGGCAGTCACCTTGCAGTCACCTCAAACACCCGGGTCTGAGTGCGGGGACTTAGTCCTCTCACACCTGTCACCTGCAGTGTCCTGTTTGCAGAGGGCCATGAGGGAGACTGTGGAAAGGGGCTGTGGAGAGAGGCTGTAGAGGGAACTGTCATGGAGGTGGATGGAGGCCTGGGAGGAGCTGGTGGTATAGTCGCTGTGGACCCCACGGACAGAGGTGGGTAGGCATGACCTTGAACTCGGTGCCTTCAGCACTGCGACCAAGTGTCCCCAAGGCAGTGGCAGTGCCCTGTGTTCCTCAGCCAGCCTTCCCCATATCCTCTTCCTCGGGCCTCCCCACAATCTCAGCTGAGTTGTGTGACCAAAGTTGCTTTCTGTTCCTGCTGTGTGGACGCCGGGCATCCAGGGACCTAAGCTTCAGGCTGCTGCTGCTTCTAGGCCTGAGAGCCTGGGGTCCGTGCCAGGCCAAGTGACCCTCCCCTTCTCTCCTGCTTCCAGTTGCTGGGACTCGGTGCCAGTGCTACTGGCAGCTTTTGTTTTTCCTTTTCATTCTGGAGGACAGAGAGAAATTGAGGGGAGAGGAAGGAGATAGAGAGGGTGAGAAAGACAGACACCGGCAGACCTGCTTCACCACAGCTTGTGAAACAGACTCCCTGCAGGTGAGGAGCGGGGACTTAAACCCAGGTCCTTGTACGTGTCCTTGTGTGCTTAACAGTGTGCCTCACCACTCAACACCCCCCCCCCCCGTGACAATAAGAGTGGGGGAAAATGAACCAAAACAAACCGATTCTGAGAAAAAAAGAATTACGAATCAGAAGTATCTCTAGCATCCCGATGACATGTCAGCTGTCAGCTGAACTCAGTCATGGAGAAAGCGGTCAGACAGCTCACCACTTCCAGACGGTCATTCTCTTTTGTGTGGGAGGCTCATATAGCTTTTCCTTTTCTTTTACAAACTCTTCAGGGGACAAAGATACGTGCTCTTAGGGACAGGACGGGGTGTGCTCAGTGGCTAGACTTGTGCTGTTCTAGATGAGTCCTAGCTGGGCCTCACCTAATTACAGAAGCCCAGGCCTGAGCTACACAGTCAGCCCAGGAGCCTGCATCCCCCTGCCTACCCACCTGCCTACCCTCCCCCACCCCCAACCAGCAAGGACCCTGAGAGATGGGCTAGGTGGCACGGTGTTGGTCTGCTTCTAATTCTGCTTCTAAGACCCCTTCTGTTTTGATCATCACTTAGTTTTGCTTGCATTGCCTAATGCTGTGGTCTATTTACATAATCACTGTTTTACCTGAGATCCGCCCTGCCTGCAGGGCACTGGTTTAATCCCACTGGTTCGAACTCTCTTTTCCCTCCACCCTCTCTTCAGTCACATCCTGTTTTACACCCTACCACTTCCTTCCTGGGGAGTATAAATGCAGATGAATAAAGCCAGCATTGCACTGTCTCCCAGCTCAGCCATGAGTCCCTGGTCGTCTGTCTCCTGCCTGTGAAGCTAGCCCGGCATCTGGCGCCTGAACAGGGACCGGCAACACGGTCTGTACTGGCCACTGAGCAGGCCACGAGGAAGACTGGGTGGTCAGGTGAAGAACAGGGCAGTGTTGGGTGACTGAGCTCAGCACCAAGATGGGGTCACTCCAGGGGGGTAGGGCAGGCAGCTGGGTGACTGGATCCAGCCACAAGCTCAGGGTCCAGCAGTTCAGATAGAAGACCTGAGTGATGGGGTGACAAGCCCTCTCCCCTCCCAGGCCTGCAGAGCAGCAGACCCGGGGAGCATCCAGACTCTTGCCAGCTGGGAAGAGTGTCTGAGTCGTGAGAACACAGACAGAGGCAAGGGGCGGTGGCTCAGGTAAAGTGCAGGCCTTGCATGTGTTGGGCCCCCGGCTCAGTTCCTGATGCTGCACTAAACAGGCTGGGTTGTGCCTGGGTCTCTCTCAGCAAACAAAACGCTTGCATAGGCCTGCAGCTGGTGGGTGCTCAGAGGGTTTCCAGACCTGAAGAATACAGCTGCCAACCTGATAGACATAACAGCGGGGGTCAGGAGCAGGAGAAAGATTAGGAGTTCTAGGAAAAAGCCATGGGTCTCACCCCAGCAGAGCAGCAAAGAAAAGAAAAAATGGTGGCTAGGCAGTCTGGTGCACCCAGTTAAGCATACATTTCATCCTGCACAAAGGCGGCTTCAAGCCCCCGCTCCCCATCTGCAAGGGGGATGCGTTACTAGTGGTGAAGCAGGACAGCAGGTGTCTCTGTCTCTCTCCCTCTCTACCTCCCCTGCCCCTTTCAATTTCTCTCTGTCCTGTAAAATAAAAATGGAAAGAAAAACCCAAAAAGAAAACAAATGACTCCATCCAATAATGAGGTGAGGATAGAAATGGAATATTCACCATGGAAGAGATTTGAAAGGATGACAAACATGAAAAAAATGCTCCAAGTCATGGATTGTCAGAGAAATGCAAATAAGGACAACAATGAGATTCCACTTCACTCCTGTGAGAATGTCAGACATCAGGAAAGGTAGCCGCAACAAATGCTGGAGAGGTTGTGGGGACAGAGGAACCCTCCTGCACTGCTAGTGGGAATGTAAATTGGTCCAACCCCTGTGGAGAGCAGTCTGGAGAACTCTCAGAAGGCTAGAAGTGGACCTACCCTGAGACCCTGCAATGCCTCTCCTGGGGATAGATCCTAAGGAACCCAACACACCCATCCAAAAAGATCTGTGTATACCTATGTTCATAGCAGCACAATTTGTAACAGCCAAAACCTGGAAGCAACCCAGGTGTCCAACAACAGATGAGTGGCTGAGCAAGTTGTGGTCTAGATACACAATGGAATACTACTCAGCTGTTAAAAAATGGTGCCTTCACCATTTTCAGCCCATCTTGGATGGAGCTTGAAGGAATTATAAGTGAAATCAGCTAGAATCAAAAGGATGAATATGGGATGATCTCACTCATGCACAGAAGTTGAAAAAAAAATCAGAAGAGAGAGAGAAAAAAACAAACACTAAGCAGAACCTGGACTGGAGTTGGTGCACTGCACCAAAGTAAAAGATGAGGGTGGGGGGAGGGATCAGGTCCTGGAACAGGCTGGCAGAGGAGGACCTAGTGGGGGGTGTGTTGTTATGTGGAACACTGGGGAATGTTATGCATGTACAAATTATTGTAGTTTACTGACAACTGTAAAACATGAATCCCCCAATAACTAAAAAAAAAGAAAGCAGAAAGAGGGCAGGAGCCAGAAGAATTCCCCACCAATGACCTAATCTACCAAGAGGCATGATGGGCATTCTGTCAGCTGAAAAGACATGGCACTAAGAAGTAACAAGAAAACAAAAGTGAGGGGGTCGGGCAGTAGCGCAGCGGGTTAAGCGCACGTGGCATGAAGTGCAAAGACCGGCGTAAAGATCCCCGTTCAAGCCCACGGCTCCCCACCTGCAGGGGAGTCGCTTCACAGGCGGTGAAGCAGGTCTGCAGGTGTGAGAAGATAGAGTGTTTTTCAGATGCCTATAGTGGCAAGAAGAGGAATTATACCCATGTGTCAACGACTGTACTGTGAACCATGAACATCCCAAAGATGATTTTTTTTAAAAAAAATGTATGAGACAGGGAAGTCTGTTGGTGGGCACTGTGTGGAATTGTAATCATTATTAAATCCCTAGTAAAAAATTTTTAAAAATTAAATTTAAAAGGAATCCAGGCATAATACCAAAGAAAGATATTAAACTACAAGGAAAGAGAGAACAAGGGAAAAAATAAAAAAGAACCCCAAGAAACTACATCCTGGTTATAAAGCAATGAAGCAAATGGCATGATGCATCTAAAAATAGTCACTTAAAATATAAGATAAGAAGATTAAGTTTTCCAAAAGACTCAGGGGCTGAATGGATAAGAAAACAAGAGAAGCCGGTGCGTTCGTGAGGGGTATTGGGCTTCTGGATCTTTCTTTAGTCAAGCAGCACGGATGTAGCTCTCTCTTCATATAATGAAGGTCAGGGGTCACTGTCCCCACTGGAGTGGCGGGTTTTGCAGCAATCGCTGCATAAGGATTACACAAGTTGAGGAGCAGAGGAAATACTGCAGGGCCCCTTCACCTGATCCACATGCAGCCCAAGGCTTTGTTGTGGGAGCAATGACTGTGGTATGGGATGTCCCATGTGTTAGGAGTTCTGGGCAAAACTAAAATCTTAGAAGAGTGCAATATCATCTCTTACCAAAAATGCCAGTAGAATTTCTGACATAACTAGGAGACTACAATTAATATGGAAGCAGAAAGGCCCTAAATAGCCAAAAAAAAAAAAAAAAAAAATTGAGAATAAAACACATCCGGAGATATGACACTCTCTGACCTCAAACTTGACTCGAAAGCCACCATATTGAAACCAGTACCACCCTGGCAGCAAAACAGAAAGCTACGTCAAGGGAACAGAATGGAAAGCCCAAGCACATAAAGTCAATTAATTTATAACACAGGCGGCGAAGTATGTGCTGGGAAAGACAGCTGGGATAACGGGGCAGCCACATGTAAATAGAACTGTGGCCCTGACTTACATCAGACACCAAAATCAATTTACGGAAAGACTGAATGTGGGAAACTGACTGAAACCATATGATTCCTAGAAGGAAACCTAGCAGTAAGCTCCTTGATCCTAGAGATTTTCTTTTTTTACTATATGACACCAAAAGGTTATGAGGGGGAAAAAAACTGAACTGGGATACTACTACATCAGGCCAAAAAGCTTCTGACGTCACATATCCAATCGGGGCTTAATACCCAAGATACAAAGAATTCGTACACTACATAACAGAAAACAACCTGATTAAAAAAGAGGAAGGGGGTCTGAACTGACCTTTTCCACCTGAGACACACAGAAGGCTGACAGGTGTCACCAGGCACCAGAGCCAATTATAGCCACAGTGAGACACGGCCTCACATCTGCTGGGAGAGCAATTATCAAGCAACAGCAAAGAAGTAACAGGGGCCACAAAGGTGCTGAGAACAGGGAAACATGCAGCACTGGGGGAAATATAAGCAGAATAACAGTATGGCAGGTCCACAAAAAATAAAAGATAGTGGGCAGGTGGTGTGCACACAGTACAGTGCACAAGGACCCAGGTTCAAGCCCCTGGCTGCCACTTGCAGAAGGGAAGCTTTAAGGGTGGTGAAACAGATCTGTAGGTGTCTCTTTCTCCCTCTCTATCTCCCCTTCCCATTTCAACTTCTTCTATAAAACAAAAAATAAGGGAGTCGGGTTAAGTGCACATGGCTCAAAGCACAAGGACTGGCCTAAGGATCCCGGTTTGAGCCCCCGGCTCCCCACCTGCAGGGGGGTCGCTTCACAGGCATTGATGCAGGTCTGCAGGTGTCTATCTTTCTCTCCTCCTCTCTGTCTTCCCCTCCTCTCTCCATTTCTCTCTGTCCTATCCAACAACGACGACATCAATAACAACAATAAAAAACAAGGGCAACAAAAGGGAATAAATTAAAAAATAAAAAATAATAAGTAAATCAATATTTTAAATCAATTAAAACAAAAAAATAGATATCATATGACCTAGAAACCACAGTTCTGGATAGTTCTCAAAAAAATCATAAAAGATATTTGCTCCCCACAGCTCACTGCAGCATGATTTTCAATAGTCTGGACACTGAAATAACTTAGGTGTCCATCAGCAGATTCATGGATAAGAAATTATAGCACAGACAAGGAAACAAAAAAAAGTCCTGTTATTTCCAACAGCATGGACAAAATTTGAGAGTAGTATGCTAAGTGAAATAAGTCAGAGATAGACAAATATCAAATGATTTCACTTGTATGTGGAAACTAAAAATAAAAAGTAAATAACACCAAACTCACAGATACTGAAGCCACCAGTGACTTACCAGTGGGGAGGAAGCAGGAGGCTGGGCAAGGTGGCATGAATTTCTGGTCACAAAATCAGGGAGCCTGGGTATACACTGGCCAGCATGGGGGTCTGCTGGGCTGTACGGGGCAGGGATCTGCTGGGTGTGGACAGGGCTGAGTGCACTAAACCATCGCACACGCCCCTGGACTGAGCAGCCATGCGTGGCAACCACACTTCAACTAAAACCCAGCGTGTCCGTGCTCCCAGGGAGCTGCCTGCAGTTTTCTGATGAGTCCTCCTTACTATATGATCCTAATTTCCCACTCCAACCCAGTGTCCTCAGGCTCTTGTCCACTTCAGCCCTAGCTTGTTGGACCCTGACTCTCAAACAAATTCATGAGAGCAGTTATTTCTGGATGGGATGGTAACAACAAAAAGGAAACTATTTGAAATCGAAAAAGCAGACACAGAAGCTCCTTGGCCTCCCTTCTCGAACCAAGGGCTCACCTCTCTACTCATCTCTAAACTAATCCTCTCACTGCTCCTGCCCAGACAAGGACAAAACAAACGAACACAAAATACTTCTTTTATAGTTTCAAGTCAAAAATGGAAAACTCCTGTCTTTCTATTCTGTTAACTTTTTTTTTTTTTTTAACCAGACAGTAAACTGCTCAATTCTGGTTTATGATGGTGTGGAGGACTGAACCTGGGACTTTGGAGCCTCAGGCATGAGAGTCTCTTTGCATAACCATTTTGCTATCTACCCCCACTCCACCCCTGGCTTTCTATCCTATAGAGCAGTTTCAGCCCCCAGATCCCAACCACTGTCACCCCTGATCAAAGAGCCAACAAGAAAACAAACAAACAAAAACACGTATAATTCAGCTATCCTTTGCTTCCAGCTAAAAGAGGAACCACCTCTTAAGGGCATTTGTGTTAGTTCTTGATAATTCCCTGAGAGAAGGTCGATTTTTAGAGATAAAGTAGGCAGGCCCAGTTTGTGTGTGTGTGTGTGTGTGTGTGTGTGTGTGTGTGTGTGTGTGTGTATGTATGCGGTCTGACCTTGAGTTCACGGGCAGGTCCCCTGATAATACAGCCACCCCTCCCTCCAACCCCACACTGGGCAGCCCTTCTGGAGAGTCCCTGGCCCTGTGTACCTGCTGAGGAAGATAAAGAAAGCTGAGGCACACATTCTCTGAGACATAGAGGAAGGAGAGAGTTCTTGAAGCAGGGCTGCCAGGAATCCATCCTCTACCTCCTTCCCACCCCACCCCCACTCCCTACAGCACCTGTCAGAGTCTGAAGCCACATTATTCCTATAAGGAAACCTAGCAGTAAGCTCCTTGATATCCCTCTCGATCGCTCGTTACTGCTTTTAAAAAGCAATAATGGGTGGGGGGTAGCTGGGTAGCTGGGTGGTGGTACACCCAATAGAGCATACATCTTAGCCTGTGCAAAGAACTGGGTTCAAGTCCTCACTCCCCATCTGCAATAGGGAAGCCCCCTATTGCTACAGGTATCTTCCTTTCTCTCTCTTCCTCTCTGTCTCATTCTCTTAAGAAAGAAAGACTGAAAGAGAGAGAGAGAGAGAGAGCCACTAGGGTTTGTTGGAGTGGTTTTTCAAGCTCTGAACCTCTGTAATAAACCTAGTGCCAATAAATAAATAAATGGTGAGGGGACCAGGTGGTGGCACACCTGGTTAAGCATTTACATTACAGTGCACAAGGATCCAGGTTCAAGTCTCTGGTCCCCACCTGCAGGGGGAAAGCTTCAGGAGTGGTGGAGCAGGGCTGTAGGTATCTCTCTGACTTTCTCCCTCTCAATCTCCCCCTCCCTTCTCAATTTCTGTCTCTATCCAATAATAAAAATATATATTAAAAAACAAATAAATAAATGGTGAAAACTTACCAAATCTGGGATGAGAAATGGACACCCAGTCCCATGAAAGCCCAAAGATGTTGACCTCAAATAGAGTGCAATAAGACACATGATAGCTAAATTGCCAAAGTGAAAACCAAAGAATTGTATGAGCACTGCAAGAAAAGAGAGAAGTCGCATACAGTGGAACCTACATAAGACTACAGGTGAATTTCTCAACAGAAACTTTTCAGGCCAGCAAAAGGGGTGACACATTCAAAATACTGAGATAAAACAAATGTCAAAAGAGAATTCTATAGTTGGAAAGACTGTCCTTAAGAAATGAAGAGGGGGCCGGGTGGTAGCGCACCAGGTTAAGCACACAGAGTGCAAAGTACAAGGACCCCAGTTTAAGCCCCCGGCTCCCCACCTGCACGAGGGCTGTTTCACAAGTGGTGAAGCGGATCTTCAGGTGTCTGTCTTTCTCTTCCCATCTCTGTCTTCCTCTCCTCTCTCAATTCCTCTCTGTCCTAATGAACAACAGCAGCAGCAACAACAACGGGGGGGGGGGGGGGGCGGGGGAGGATGGCCTTCAGTAGGGTGGGTCTCTGGGGAAGTGGAGCTCCAGGACACATCGGTGGGGTCGTCAGTCCAAGGAAGTCTGGTCGGCATCACGCTGGCATCCACCCTGGGTCCATGCTCCCAGAGGGACAGAGAATGGGAAAGCTTCAGGGGAGGGGAGGGGATATGGAGATCGGGTGGTGGGAATTGTGTGGAGTTGTACCCCTCTTATCCTACGGTTTTGTTATTGTCTCCTTTCTTAAATAAATAAATAAAAAGGCCACCAGGAACAGTGGATTCATAGTGCAAGCAGACATCAAGTCCCAGAGATAACCCTATAGGCAAAAAAAAAAAAAAAAAGAAAGAAAGAAAGAAAGAAAGAAAGAAAGAAAGAAAGAAAGAAAGAAAGAAAAAGAAAGGAAGGAAGAGGGGGGGCAGGTGGTGGTGTACCTAAATGCACACAGCACAAAGCACGAGGACCTGAGCAAGGATCCCAGTTCGAGCCCTGGGCTCCCCACCTGCAGGAGTGTCACTTCAAAAGTGGTGAAGCAGGTCTGCACGTATGTCTCTTTCTCCTCCTCTCAGTTTCTCTTTGTCCTATCCAAAAAATTGCGAGAAAAAAAAATAGACTCCGGAGCAGTGGGTTCATAGTGCTGGCAGTGAGCCCTAGCGGTAACTCTGGAGGTAAAAAAAAGGAAAGAAAAAGGAAGGAAGGAAGAAATGAAGAGAGATAAATAAAGAATTATCCAGGGACAGGGCGGTAGCCCAGCGGGTTAAGCACACGTGGCACAAAGTGCAAGGACCCGCTCAAAGATCCTGGTTCGAGTCCCAGGCTCCCCGTCTGCAGGAAGGTCGCTTCACAAGTGGTGAAGCAGGTCTGCAGGTGTCTGTCTTTCTCTCTCCCTCTCTGTCTTCCCCTCCTCTCTCGATTTCTCTCTGTCCTATCCAACAAGGAGAGCAACAACAACAAAAGGGAAAAAATAGCTTCCAGGAGCAGTGGATTCATACCGAGCTCCAGCAATAACCCTGGAGACAAAATAAAATAAAATAAAAAATAAAAGCAAGATAGGAAAAAAAAAAAAAAAATTATCCCAAAACCAAAATCTAAGGGAGTTCACTACCTCTAGTCCTATCTTGTCAAAAATACTAAATAAGGTTCTATGAGTAGAAGTAAGTAGAAGTAAAAAAAAAAAAGAAAGCCAATTAAAATCATAAAAATCATATAAAAGGTAGTGTAAATCTTAGTGCCAATGAAATAGAGTTGTACCTAGAAGTATAATATGATAATAGTAGTGGTGTACAAATCACTCAGCACTCTAGATCGGAAGTTATTACTTCATGTAAAAAGCATGTAAATTTTAAGAGCAATGATCTATAATGAAAGAGGATGAGAAGCAGAAGTACACAGAATACAAATTCTCTTAAAATATTTTAAAGTTTTAAAAAAATATTTATTTATTCCCTTTTGTTGCCCTTGTTGTTTTATTGTTGTTGTTGTTATTGATGTTGTCGTCATTAGATAGGACAGAGAGAAGTGGAGAGAAGAAGGAAAGACATAGAGGGGGGAGAGAAAGACAGACACCTGCAGACCTGCTTCACCGCTTGTGAAGCGACTTCCCTGCAGATGGGGAGCCAGGGGCTCGAACCGGGATCCTGATGCCGGTCCTTGTGCTTTGTACCACCTGTGCTTAACCCATGGCGCTACCGCCCGACTCCCAGATTCTGTTAAATTATTATCTGTTTAAAGCAGGATGTTAGAGGTTTCAGGTGTTTTCTGTCTCACGTGGGGAAAGTACAGGAATGCATTCATAAAAATCATGTGTCATTCAACACTTCAGTCTGCTATGAGCCATACATGGGAGAGGTCCCCACAGGATATGCCATGTGGTTTACATGAACTAGTGCATTCCATCCAGATCTGTAAAACCAAACTCTATGGCATTTAAAAATAAACTTAAGAACATGAAAAAGAAGTCAAAGTGTACTGATACCAACAAACATCAAAAAGTAGGGGGGGAAGGGATAAAAAGCAGTGAACCATGGATCTACAAGACAACCAGAAAACTATGAATATAAGTGATAACCGTAAGCAGTAGTGCAATGAGTTAAGCACACCTGGCGCAAGGACTGGCGTAAGGATCCCGGTTCGAGCACCCACCTCCCCAGAAATAACAATAACAACAACAAAGGCAACAAAAATGGGAAAAGTGGTCATTTGTCAGAATCAACTTTTAAATGTTTGGCCACAAAACAAGTCCTAACAAATTCAAATAGATGAAAATCGACATGAAACTAGAATTCTGTAAGAGTAGTGTTGTGACATAGCATGACTGTTGGCACGTAATTGGCTGGGGCTAATGTCAGGCTGACGACTGATGTAAACTGAGTTACTGAACTTATAAAGGCTGGAATTCCAGCCTTCTTTTGGCCCAGACTGTCTGTGACTGGACACAGGCTGCGGGCAGAGCCAGCATGGGTTCTGGGCTCCTTCAACTACTCTCGGGGCTCCCGGCGAAGTTCTTCCCAGGATCTGCCATCCTGCTGCTGACCGGAGAAAATGAGCACAGTGGGAATGAACTTCTGGCAACTAACTCATGGACTTATGGGCCTAGCTTATTCTTACCTCTGTCGATAATTGCTTATCTTGCTGTCCTAATAAATCGCTGACTGTTTAAACCTGTATGCAGTCATGCTACCACAGTCTTTTTAATTTTAATTACAACAAAATAGGAAAACTAAAAATTCATGAATACATAGATTTTATTTATTTATTTATTTACTTATTCATTTTCCCTTTTGTTGCCCTTGTTTTTTATTGTTGTTGTAGTTATTATTGTTATTGTTATTGATGTTGTCATTGTTAGATAGGACAGAGAGAAGTGGAGAGAGGAGGGGAAAACAGAGAGGGGGAGAGAAAGATAGACACCTGCAGACCTGCTTTACCGCTTGTGAAGCGACTCCCCTGCAGGTGGGGAGTTGGGGGCTTGAACCTGGATCCTTACACCAATCCTTGTGCTTCGCACCACATGCGCTTAACCTGCTGTGCTATCACCCGACTCCTGAATACAGAGATTTTAAACAACATTCTCGAGTATCTAGTAGATAAAAAAAAAGTGGTTTATTGATACAAATGAAAATAGAAATATAACAGGACTTGTAAGATGTAGCAAACACAGTTCAAAGAGGCAAATTCATAGCGTTAATGTCTACTTTAAGAAACAAGGGGAAAAAATCCCAAACCAACAGCTTACCTCTAAACCTTATGGAACCACAAAAAAGAACAAACTGAGCCCAAGGTTAACAGAAGGGGGGGGGAAAGATATTAAACATTCGAGCAGAAAAAATTAAATAGAGAACAGAAAATAGAAAAGGTAAACCATACCAAAATTTAGTTCTTTGAAAACAAAATGGACAAATCTGTATCTGGACTAACCATAGTGAAGGGGGAGAGAGAGGAGGAGCCTAAATCAGCAAAATTATACATGAAAACAAGACACTACAACTGAAACTGCAGAAACCCAAAGGAACTACTATTACCATATTACGAGACATTTCCAGAGACAAACTGGAAGGCAGCTGAGACAAAAGGGGAAAATTCTTAGAAATAGACAACTTTCTAAGACCAAAAAGAAATAGGAAGCCTGAGCAGAACAATTACTAGTGAGGAGATTGAGTCAGTAAGGAAGAAAAAAATCTTTAAACAATAAAAAACCAGGGAGCAGATGGCTTCACTGGTAAATATTATCAAACATTAAAGAATCATTAGCAACAAGCCTACTCAAACTCTTCCTGGAAATGGAGAAGAAAGGGGTAGCATACATACTCATTTTTACAAGGTCAGAATAATTCCCACACCAAAACCAGAAGGAGGATACTACTAGAATAGAAAAAGCAAGTCAATATTCCTGAAAAATACAGATGACAAAATTCTGAAGATAACAGTACAGTGAATTTACAGAACATGAGAAAAATCATTGGCCACAACCAAGCAGGACTTAATCCTGGGGTGAGAGAATATTTCAAGATATACAAAGCAGTCAGTTCTGATATGCCACATCAATGTGTGTGAGGAGAAATCATATGATCATCTCAGGAGATACTTTCTCTTTTGTTTTCTTTTTTTTTTTAATTGCCACCAGGGTTACTGTTGGGAGTTGGTGCCTGCCTGATGAATTCACTGCTCTTGGCTGCCATTTCTTCCTTTTGTCCCCCTTTATTTGATAGGGCAGAGAGAAATTAAGAGCGATTGAAGAGACAGGGAGAAAGAGAGACACCTGCAGACCTGCTTCACTCCTCATGAAGCTTCTTCCTTGCTTAGGGGGCTCAAACCAGAGTCCTTGTGGATGGTTCTGCATGTGGAATTATAGTATGTGGCTTTTGGTACCTTGAGATGTGTATTATTACGTACCTAATTTGTTAAGAATTCTTACTATGAGAACCTGAACTGGAGTTGGTGTGTTGCACCAAAGTAAAAGACTCTGGAATGGAGCGGGGGTGGGGAGTACAGGTCCAGAAAGGATGACAGAGGACCTAGTGGGGATTGTATTGTTATATGGAAAACTGGGAAATGTTATGCATGTACAAACTATTGTATTTACTGTCGAATGTAAAACATTAATTCCCCAGTAAAGAAATTTTTAAAAAAATTCTTACTATGAATGCATGTTGAATTTTGTGAAGTTTTCACACTCCCCCCAAAAAAAATACACAGGAGAGAGAGAGAGGGGAAAGGCCACAGCATTGCTCCATCACTTATGACTTTTCATATGTTGCCCTGCACTGGCCAGGGCTTTGGACCCTGGCCTCACACATTGGTCGATGTGTTTTACTGGGTGAGTGATCTTCCTCCAGCCACACAGATCCGCTCATTTTTTCTCTTAAAGAGAGAGAGGGAGAGACATCAGAGCACTGCTCAGCACTGGCACACACACCAGAGGTGTTAAGTAGGTCTTCAATGAAAGACCACAAGTACCAGATGGTTTTGCTAGTATGTGGAAGACAGAGAATTGAGACAAAGGACCTTAAAAAATAAAAAGTAAGGGGCCAGGCAGTGGTGCACCTGGTTAAGCGTACACATTACAGTGCACAAGGACCCAGGTTCTAGTCCCTCTCCCTCCCCTCTCAATTTCTCTCTGTCCTACAAAAAAAAAAAAAAAAAAAGCCACAGGAGCAGTGGATTCCTAGTGCCAGCACTGAGCCTCTGTGATAACCTTGGTGGCAATTAAAAAAAAAAAAATATATATATATATATATATATGAAAAAGTGGGGCCAGACGGTGGCGCACACATTACATGTAATGTGGCTAAGTGCACACATTACAGTGCACAAGAACCCAGGTTCAAGCCCCTGGTCCCCATCTGCAGGAGAAAAACTTCAGAGTGGTGAAGCAGGGCTACAGGTGTCTCTCTGTCTCTTTTCCTATCTCCCGCTCCCCTTTCAATTTCTCTGTTAAAAAATAAAGCTAAAAAAAAAAAATTTTAAGTGGGGCCTGAGGCATGCTAGTGCCTGACACATGCTCTGACACCGGGTTAGTGCATGTCAAATGGAAACAGAGGCGGAGGTCACTCGCTCTCTACGCCCATTTGAAAGGCCGACACACTCTCAAGGACTGAAGTGAGAAGGCGAAGCCAGAATTAACCAAAATGTTTTACAGGAGACAGTGGCTCTCCACAGCTCCTTCACTCCACCGGGCACAGCTCTGCTGGCTGGCCCCAGGGCCAGGAACGCCTGGCCTGAGTTGGTTGGGGGAGGGTGGTAAACAGACCATAACAGAAACTGTCCTGGCACTGGGGGAGACGCCAGCTGGCTCCTGACGCCTTGTCTTGGTTTCAGGCAGGATTTTTCCAGAAAGAACAGGCGTTTGACTTCCTCAGCACTTGGGAGAAGGTGAGTGTAGCTGCCCGTCTCTGAATAATGTCCTGAGTGGGTTTCCCCTCACCTCTGGCGCAGTGGGCTCTGAATGGGTGATGGAGGAAGGGGAGGCAGGAATGCGAATTCACAGCTCCGAAGAAGATAGAAAGACTGAGAAAGAGAGAGAGCAACAGAAACAGGAGTCTCCTGGAGCTCACAGGCAGTCAGGCAGGCAGGCAGGCAGGTCTGGCCTGGCAGGTCATTCTCCTGCTGACACTCAGCTCCTGACGGCAGAGGCCCAATGTAGTCTCTTCTGTCCTGCCTGCAGGGCCACACCCTGCCTGCCCAGTACTCTGCACCAGCACCTCCAGCAGACCCAGGGAGGGAGCAGGACTGGAGAAGGAGTGAAAGTCAGCCCTGGGACTCTCCACGCCCAGACCTGGGGCAGAGCCGGGGTGCACCGCCCCATGCCCTACACGCCCCAGTTGCCCTGAACAATTGCTTGGAAGCCAGAAGGCAGGCTGTGAGCTTACTGTGTGAAGGCATGCACCAGCACCGTGAGTCCAGTGCCTGCGGGCACTGATGAGCCCACTGTGTGCAGGAACACATTAGAGCATTGGGCCCACTGTGTGCAGGACACATTCCCACTATGAGCAGAAACACTGCCACTGCGGGCCCACTGTGTGTAAGACGCACAGCCATTGCAGGCCCACTGTGCAGGAACACATTAGGACAGCAGGAAGGCCCACTGTATGCAGGACACAGCCACTGCAGGCCCACCATATGCAGGACACACAGCCATTGCAGGCCCACTGTGCAGGAACACATTAGGACAGCAGGCCCACTGTGTGCAGGGCACACAGTCACTGAAGGCCCACTGTATGCAGGACACAGCCACTGCAGGCCCACCGTATGCAGGACACACAGCCATTGCGGGCCCACTGTGTGCAAGACACACAGCCATTGCAGGCCCACTATATGCTGGGCTTGCTGGCCCTCTAGAACCACCGTGGCGCTGTGGACCCACTTCGTGCAGGATATTCCTTCCCTACCCCCATGGGCCCTCCCAACCCCCCCAATCACATATGTGCTGAACCCCGGTTGAGCAGGTGAGGTGCAGCGGGTACTCATGGGCCCTCCGTCTGGGTGGGAGGTCGGTGATGAGAGTGGGGAAACTGAGGCCCAGGGATAGCTTCCAGGGGATCGACCCAAGGATAACGTCATCCTGCACTGCACCTGCGCACAGGTCATCAGAGCATAAACAGCAGCACATGTGGCCTCCATATACTCTGGCTACAGCCAATGATCAGGCAGGCCTCGCGCTCGCCACGCCCCCTGGCTCGCTTCGCCCCGCCCCTCCTGCTTGGTCTGTGTTCTGTGCGCATGCGCGCTGGGCGGTGTTGCGCTGCAAGGTACAGGTCCTGCACAGGGTGCATCCCGAGGTCCCTGGTCCCCGTCCCCTGTCCCAGGCCCAGAGTGGCATCCCGGTGTGAGCGAGGAATGCAGACTTAGGGTGAACACTACCCCTTGAACTTTGTATAGCCTTCCCCTTCCCCATTTGATGCCAGCTGTCAATCATCGCATCCTCTGAGCAGGCCTTGTAGGAGATCCGCAGCACCTGCTCGACCACCTGCCAGGCCTCTACCAGAGGCTCCTGCAGAACAGCCAAGCTAGGCCTAGAATGCTGCTGTGCTGAGCCCCAAATCCGGCACCTTATTCTGGGGGACCATGTGTGAAGGTATGTGACACCAGACAGGCACCTTGGCTGGGTCAGCAGGGCCCTCCCCAGGGCCCTGGGGCTGCAGGGTTTGTGCTGCTAGCTGGTGAAGGGCGAGACCCACACAGCCACTGACTTACCCCAGGCGAAACACCTGGGGTAAGGTGCCAGCCCGGCTCCTTTAGAATTGCTCTTGGGGTGGGTCTGTTGTCAGAAGTGGCTTGGAGGAGGGAGAAGCAAAGACCTGATGAAGACAGAATAAATACCAGCAAATACCAGGTGGTGGTATACTTGGTTGAGTGTATACATTACCATTCACAAGGACTCTGGTTTGAGCCCCTGCTTCCCCCCTACAGTGTAGGGGTGGGTGGGAACTTTACAAATGATGAAGCAGGACTATAGGTGTCTTTTTCTCCCTCCCCTCCTTTCAATCTCTCTCTGTTCTATCAAATAAGAAATACATAAAAATAAAAGCAAAAACCAAACCTGTACCGATCTGAGGTCTTTAAGTGCTGGCCCCACTCTGCCACTCTCTCCCTCAAAGGCTCTCAGGTTTGTTCCATCTTTGCAAAGAATACCTTTCCTGTGTTTGGATTTGTCTGAGCTGAATGGAAATATAGACAGAATGAGAGCACTGGAAGTGGGGAGAGAGGCAGTGACAAGTTTTAAGGAAAGGAGAATGAGAAATCCTCCTTAGGGAGATAAGGAGGAAAATGAAGACTCCCCTCTCCCCACCCCACCCCCAAAAGTGAGTGGGTGGCAGAGATAGTCAGTCATGTTCTCAGAGTAATGGGGAATCAGATCTTGAGTATTAGGACTTGAAAATTGTTTATGGTGATACCCCCCAAAAGCCATCTTCTCAACTGAGGAAGCCATTTCCATTGACAGAGAGAAAGGAGTGGTCCAGGAGGGGATACAGTGGATAAATCACTGGACTTTCAAGCATGAGGTCTTGAGTTCAATCCCTGGTAGCACATGTACCAGAGTAATGTCTGGTTCTTTCTCTCCTATCTTTCTCATTAATAAATAAAATCTGAGAGAGAGAGAGGGAGGGAGGGAGGGAGAGAGAGAGAGAGAGAGAAGGAAAGCCTAAAGCACAATAAATAAAATCTGAGAGAGGGAGGGAGGGAGGGAGGGAGAGAGAGAGAGAGAGAGAGAGAGAGAAGGAAAGCCTAGAGCACAAGTAGAACACTTGTTAGCAGCTTCCAGATAGATAGTCTGGGATCCAGTAGATCTAATGGAACTTTTTTACTTTTTTGGGTCACCAAGATTATCATTGGAACTCAGTACCTGCACAACAAATCCACTGCTCTCTCTCTTATGGGGCGAGAGACAAAGAAATACAGCAAGAGAGACACCTGCAGCCCTGCTCCACCACTCATTCAGTATCCCCCCATCTGAAGGGGCTTGAACTCAGATTCTCACCCATGATAGCATGTGTGTTCTATCGAGTGAGCCACCACCTGGCCTCAAAACCTCACCCCAAGTCAGTATCAAAGGCTTTGGTACAGAAGGAAGTGGGTGTGTCAGAACCCTGCTCCTGAACAGAGCAGATCAGGGCTCCAGCTAGCTGTGCCCCAGACTCCAGAACTGCAGGCTCCAGGCAGCTCACTGAGTTCCGAGCTGTTTAAGGTGGTGTTTCTGGGCCCCAGCCAATCCTGTACCTACTGACCCTCACCCAGGAATTTAGACCCAATAACTAGTTCAGGAGGTCCTTATGGAAACGTGAACCCCTCCGAAAATAAAAATTTCTAGAACGCTTTCAGAGTTAAAAGGCTAGGCCTGGGGATTTTTGCACACACACACACACACACACACACACACACACACCAGTTTCATGGGGGGGTTGGGCGGTGGCATATCTGGTTAAGTGCACATGTTACCAAGTGCAAGGATCTGGGTTCAAGCCCCCATTCCCCCCTGCAGGAGGGAAGCTTCACTAACAGTGAAGCGGTGCTCCCTCTCCTTCTTTCTCTCCCTCTCCCTGTCCCTTTCCCTCTCCTTTCTCTCTCACTTTCTCTCTGTACTATCAAATAAAAAAATAATTATTATACAACAGTTTGCTTATGGGGGCCTTCTCTTTCCCTAGGCCCAGACTGCTCTACACAAGTTCTGGAGGTGTTCGGGGAACTGGGCTCCTATGTCAAAATCCTGGTTCCAGGATCTACCCCAATTCTCTTCAGCTCCCTAGTGCCCCTTGCACCCTGAAAAAAAAAGAGAGTAATTCCACTGTAAAACTGAACAGCATTCTGATTTCCCACTGCAAATGTGGAGTGAGGAGGAGGAGGAGGAGCAGGAGCAAAGTCCTGAAAAGAGAAGAGGCAGCTCCAGAAGTCATGTGAGGACTGAGGAGGAAGAGGAAGAAGGCCACCTGGAGTGAGGCAGCCAACCCAGAGACATCCCAGGAAAGAACTGGAAACACACAGCACTTCTGTTCTCATCCCTTCTCTCTACCACCTTCTATGAAGCCAGCGTTGACTCTGCCTACATGTGAGGAAGGTTTTTGGACCCAGGATCTTGGAGGTCAGGGTTCATTCACCTAAATTGGCAAGGAGCAGACGGGTTAAGCATCAACAGGTGATGAGCACTCAGCTAGTTAGTGGCAGAGCTGGGCTTCTAACCACTCTCTCCCCAGACCAGAGGTACTTCCGTCTGGCAATACTGGTGGAAGAACAAGGTGGGTGCCGTCACACTTGGAAACTGCAAGTCACATCACCCAGCATTCCAACTCAGCACCTGACCGGCACGTTAGGGACCCAACCTGGAAAGACCAGTTCCTGGATCTGTGATACAAATAAGTGGCCAAATCCTGTTGTTGCCAATTGCAACATTTGTGGGAGCTAATGCATGGTCCATAGTGATGATCGGGTTCAGACACTGCAAGTTTAATCTCTGTCTCCCCCCAAGGATCTGGGCCAGAACCAAGAAGAAAGGACTGTGGGGCGACTGTTACTGCTGTTTTGTAAACCTTCTGCTTTTGAAAAAAAAAAAAAAAAAGATTTACAGTGCAACATGGCCACTGTGCCAAAATAATTCGAATTGTAATTATTGATGAGAGTTTAACTGTTTCATTTTCATTTTAAAAGGGGGAGACTAAATGTAAAAACAAAAAACACATCCTGTAATATGTTCTCATTGAGAGATGTAAATAATGTATTTAATAGACACTTGTATGTGATGGGATATAGTTAAAATCTAGGGTTGTTTTTTTTAAAGGAAAAAAAAAACCTAATGTTTATTTAAAAAGCTAATAAAGAGTTATGTTTGTTCATGGAAAAAAAAAGAAAAACAAAGCTCCACTGCCTGTGGTTGAATAAGTTGAGTATTTGTAATCTGTAGCCCATCTATTTCTTTTGCCTCCGGGGTTATTGCTGGGCCTCAGTGCCTGCACTACGAATCCACTGCTTCTGGAGGCCACTTTTTCTTTCTTTTTTTAAATTGTTTAAAATATTTATTTATTTTCCCTTTTGTTGCCCTTTTTATTATTGTTGTAGTGATTGTTGTTGTTATTGATGTCATTGTTGTTGGATAGGACAGAGAGAAATGGAGAGAGGAGGGGAAGACAGAGAGGGGGAGAGAAAGACAGACACCTGCAGACCTGCTTCACCGCCTGTGAAGCAACTCCCCTGCAGGTGGGGAGCCGGGGATTCGAATCGGGATCCTTAAGCTGGTCCTTGCACTTTGCGCCATGTATGCTTAACCTGCCGTGCTACCGCCTAGTCCCCTGTAGTCACATCTTTTAAAGAATATTGGTGTGGGTTTCTCTGTGACAAATTTAGGGTGGGTACTAACAGTTTGCATTTAATTTTACACACACACACACACACACACACATATACACACATACTAATGTACTGTGTTCCTGAGAGCTTTCTAGCTGCTCAGTCCAACTTACCTGGTGTCATTTATTTTTTAAACAAGCAGTACCACACCAAAGGTAAATGATATCTTTTTAAAAACTCAGTTGTTACAATTTTTTTTAAAAAAAAATCTGTATTTATTTGGTAGGAAAAAGAGAAATTGAGAAGGGATGAGGAGATAGGGAGAGAGACAGCGAGACACCTGCAACCCTGCTTCGCCTGTCGTGAAGCTTCCCCACTGCAGGTGAGGAGTGAGCGCTTGAACCCAGGTCCTTGTGTGCTGTAATGTGTGTGCTCAACCAGGTGCACCACCACCCAGCCCTAGCAGTGCCTTCTCTACTGTATCCTGCTAGCACTGAATAGCAGGATAGGAAGAAAAACAAATAACCTGGGATTCAGGTAGGAGTCTTTTATGCCTAAGACCTTTTATTTTTGGGGAGAATTTTTGATAACTGTTTCAATTTCATTAGCTGTGATGGGCCTGTTCATGTTATCCACTTCCTCTTTACTTAGTTTTGGAAGTTGGTAGGTATCTAGGAAATCGTCCATTTCTTCCAGGTTCTCTAGCTTGGTGGCATATAGTTGTTCATAGAAGCCTCGCATGATATGTTGAATTTCTGCAGTGTCTATTGTGATATCTCCTCTTTCATTTACTATCCGATTTATTTGGGTCTTCTCCCTTTTTTGTTTTGTGAGTCTGGCTAACGGCTTGTCGATTTTGTTTACTCTTCCGAAGAACCAACATTTACTTTCATTGATCTTTTGTATGGTTTTCCTATTCTCAATGTTATTTATTTCTGCCCTAACTTTAGTGATTTCTGTCCTTCTGGTTGCTTTAGGGTTCCTTTGTTCTTCTTCTTCTAGGTCTTTAAGATGTGCAATCAGGCTGTTTATTTATGCTTTTTCTTGTTTCCTAATGTGTGCTTGTATAGCTATGAACTTCCCTCTCAGTACTGCCTTAGCTGTGTCCCAAATATTTTGATAGCTTGTGTCTTCATTTTCATTGAAGTCTCGAAACATTGTGATTTCTTCCTTTATTTCCTCTTTGACCAAAAGGTTATTAAGAAGTGTACTATTGAGCTTCCACATTTTGGGACTATCACTAATCTTTTGTTGATTGTTAAGTGTTAGTTTAGTTCCACTGTGGTCTGAGAAGATGCTGGGATGATTTCAATGCTCTTGAATTTGCTGATGCTGTCTTTGTGGCCTAACATATGGTCTATCCTTGAGAATGACCCATGTGGATTTGAGTAAAATGTGTATTCCAGTTTCTTGGGATGAATGACTCTGAAAATGTCCAATAGTTCTAGTTTGTCTGTCTCTTCATTTAGCTCCCTTATGTCTTTATTGATTTTATGCCTGGATGATCTGTCAAGTTGAGAGAGTGGGTGTTGAAGTCCCCTACTATGATTGTGTTGCTGTTAATATATTGCTGTAGCTCTTTCAGTAGACGTTTGATGTATTTAGATGGCTTCTTATTGGGTGCATAGATGTTGATAATTGTTAAGTCCTCTAGATTGATCCTCTGAGCATTAAGTAGTGTCCATTCCTATCTTTTTAAATCTTATCTATTTTAAAGTCTATCATGTCAGATATGAGAATAGCTGTTCCTGCCCTTTTTTATGGGCCATTGGCTTATATGATAGTTTTTTTTTTAATTTTATTTTTTTTATTTAAGAAAGGATTAATTAAAAAAAACCATAGGGTAGGAGGGGTACAACTCCACACAATTCCCACTGCCCAATCTCCATATCCCACCCCCTCCCCCGATAGCTTTCCCATTCTCCATCCCTCTGGGAGCATGGACCCAGGGTCATTGTGGGTTGCAGAAGGTAGAAGGTCTGGCTTCTGTATATGATAGTTTTCTATCCTTTCACTTTAAGTCTGTGTTTGTCTTGTTGAGTTAGATGGGTTTCCTGTAGACAGCATATTGTTGGGTTGTATTTTCTGATCCATCTTCCTACTCTGTCTTTTAATAGGTGAATTCAGGCCATTGACATTCATTGATATCAAAGATTGTAGATATTTTAACGCCATTCTTGTAGAGTTTCAGAGTGTTCTGATATATGTCCTATTTACGATGGTCTGACTGTTTATAGAAGACCTTTCAGAACTTCTTTCAGGGCAGATGTCTTTCAGGGAAGGCTTGGTGATAGTTGATTCCTTTAACTGTTGCTTGTCTGAGAAGGTTTTGATGCCTCCATCTAGTCTATATGACAGTCTAGCAGGATACAGTATTCTTGGCTGAAAGCCTTTCTCACTGAGCACTCGATAGATATCTTGCCATTCTCTTCTGGCCTGTAGTGTTTGTGTGGAGAAGTCTGCTGCTAATCTTATGGGTTTTCCTCTGTAGGTGACTCTTTGTTTTTCTCTTGCAGCCTTCAAGATCCTTTCTTTATCCTTATTCCTTTCCATTCTAAATATGATGTATCTTGATGTCTTTAAGTCTGGGTTAATTCTGTTTGGGACCCTCTGGGCTTCTTGAATCTTTATGTCTTTGATATTGTCTAGATTAGAGAAGTTTTCAGCCATTATGGCCTGAAGAATGCTTTCTTCCTCTCCCTCTCTTTCTTCCTCTGGTAAGCCAATAATGCGTATACTGTTTCTTTTGAAGTCATCCCATAGGACTCTTTCTACTATTGTTAAAAGGGTGCCTGGGAACATTCACCAAATCACAGGAGAGGTGCTGCAAAACTTTAACCATTTATGTTGTTTGTGAAACAGTCCTTTGAAATCACTAACAAGTTAAAAAAAAAAAAAAAAAACTCCCAGAATAAAGCCACCAGATATTTCTTGGTTGTGGATTTTTACATCTGTCTGAGGTAGTTTGCAATCTGTGGTTTGACTTCAAAGCTATCAACAGGTGATCCAGATTACTTTCCTGAACTGTGTTCTCATCACAGTCCAGAACAGACCTTATGAATCTTGACCACTGGGTTTTCAGATGACCTCTGTAGATTTGGTCTTCAAATCTCCCAGAAAATAGCAGGATTCACCCAGGACTGCATTTGAAATGGTCTTCTCCACACTGGGATTACAGACACACTTCTGGGAAAACACGCCCTGCATTTCACGCCTAGACACTAAATGTATCGCAACCCAGTCCATTAACGAGCAATAAAGAGAGAGGGGGAGAGAGAGAGAGAGAGGGAGGGAGAGATCTTTAGCATCTCCCAGAAGGGCTGTGGAGATAGCTCATCGTGTGAGACTTGCCATTCATATAGCCTGGGTTTGAACCAATTGGGAGGTGATTTGGCCATGGAGGAAGCTCCAGGACTGTAATGTCTCTCCCTTTCTCTTTCTCTGGGAAAGCAGTCCAGAATGGTGAGATGGAGCCTTGCAAGAGCCTGATTATACAAAACAAACAACTCACTCATTTCAAATGATCATCCTTCAGTATTTGGCCAGGACTTTGAAAGTGAGAGGTCCCAGGATATCTTTGCAAGAAGCCTAGGAAGAAAGGAAGAGTGTGTGGTTGGTCCTAGCCTCAAAAGCTGGGGTCATCTTAAAAGGTATTACCTGGGAGAGAGAAAAGTGGGTGCTTGCCAAGAAAGCATGATGAAAAGAACACTTTGAGGAGATAACTTAAAAAAAAAATTATTGGGCAGGGGTAGATAGAATAATGGTTATGCAAACAAACTCTCATGTCTGAGGCTCCAAAGACCCAGGTTCAATCCCCTACACCACTATAAGTGAGAGCTGAGCAGTGCTCTGGTAAAGAAGAAAAAAAATTACTAAATCATTTTATTGAGGATGGTAATAGTTTACAGTACAGTTGTTGACATATGGCTACAATCGCATATCTCTCCCCAACAGGCCTCTCTATCTCCTCAATTTTTTTTTGGGGGGGGAGGTTAATGGTTGGTGGCTTTCCTTTATGTAAACACTAAGTCAGAAAAGGAAGAAATCCAGAAATCAAACCCAATTCACTATAGCAGCAAAAAAACAATAACATGTCTAGGAATAAACCTAACAAAAGCAGTGAAAAGACTTGTAGACTGAAAAAAATGAGTCACTATCCAAAGAAATAGAAAAGACACACAGAAGTGGAGAGATAGCCCATGTTCATGGATGGGAAGAATTAGCATCAAAATGAATATTCCTTTTGTTATTGTTGTTTTTTAAACTTTTTTAAATTTGTGATTTAATATTGATTAGGACCTGGAGAGAGAAGAGGAAAAATGGAAGGACATTCAGAAATAGTAATAGATGTAAGTGTGACTTAGAAAGGATGAGAAGGGGAGTCGGGTGCACATGGCACGAAGTGCAAGGACCGGCTCAGGGATCCTGGTTCGAGCCCCCAGCCCCCACCAGCAGGGAAGGGGGGGTCACTTCACAGGCGGTGAAGCAGGTCTGCAAGTGTTTATTTCTCTCCCCCTCTCTGTTTCCGCCTCCTCTCCATTTCTCTTTGTCCTATCCAACAACAACAGCAATGACAACAACAATAATAATGACAACGGCAATAAACAATAAGGGCAACAAAAAAAGGGGGAAATAGCCTCCAGGAGCAGTGTATTTGTAGTGCAGGCACAGAGCCCCAGCAATAACCCTGGGGGCAAAAAAAAAAAAGGATGAGAAGTCAGAGGGACAACTATGTATAAATATAGATAGATAGATAGCTATGCAAATGAATTATCTACGCTGAGGAGCTGACTCTGAGTTCTCCTCAGAGATGTGGAGACGAGACACCTGAGGGAATCAGGGTGGGAGGGAGTCTTTTTTTTTTAATTCCCTTTTGTTGCCCTTGTTGTTTTATTGTTGTAGTTATTATCGTTGTTGTTGTTATTGATGTCGTCGTTGTTGGATAGGACAGTGAGAAATAGAGAGAGGAGGGGAAGACAGAGAGGGGGAAAGAAAAATAGACACCTGCAGACCTGCTTCACTGCCTGTGAAGTGACTCCCCTGCAGGTGGGGAGCCGGGGGCTAGAACCAGGATCCTTAGGCTGGTCCTAGTGCCTGACTCCCTGGGAGGGAGACTTTATCCCCAGCTGCTGAGCTGTGTCACTTCTGCAGCAGCTCGGAAGGAGGGGCCGCTGGACTGTGGAGACACCTGGCCAAACAGGACAGGTCAGCACCTGTGGCCCCAGCTGTGTGCCCCGAAGCTGAGCTTTCAGATGAGCCACAAGCTCTCAGAGCTGCAGCCGGCTCTCACCGAGGCATGAGAGAGTTACTGACCTGGATCGAGGTCTGTGGCACTCTCTGGGTCTCCACCTCACCCCCTTCCAAAGTGGCTCAGACCTGCCTCGCTAAGGTTCAGTTAATGTTGAACTTGAACTGGAGCCCGGAGCTGTCACTGTGCAGAGCAGCTGGTCCTCAGGGCCTCTCTCCACCCTCACTGGGAGGTCAGGTGATTCCGGTTCCTGGCGGCCCCACCCTCTGGGGAGAAGGCCCTGTGAACTCAGCCAGTTGCCCTTTCTCCAGCCCGGGGGCGAGATGGCAACGGAGACTCAGGTTAGAGGCTCATCCAGTCTTCCCAATCCGTCCCTCTATCCCTGTCCTTTTGCTCTTGGTGGGGGGCGGGGGAGGGAGCACAGCCAGGAAGGAAGAGGAGCTGATAACCCCGTCAGGAGCTGGGACAGTCTGGGACACTATGTGACACAGGACCCACAGCTCACAACCGCACACCTGAGCTGCCTAACTGACATCACACGGCAGAATGACACCACAAGACTGAGTGTGCCACTGCCCGGCCATCACTGTCCTTCAAGTTCCCTGGTTGGAAACCCTTATTTGATAAAGTTGTGGACCATGGGCCAGGCAGTGGCACATGCTACCATGTGCAGGGACCCAGGTTCAAGCCCCTGGTCCCCACCTGCAGGGGGGAAGCTTCACGAGTGGTGAAGCAAGGCTGCAGGTGTCTCTCTGTCTCTCTCCCTGTCTCCCCCTCCCTTCTCAATTTCACTCTGCTTGTAGCCAGTAAATAATGAATAAAATAAAAATTTAAATTTAAAAAGAAGAGATTGTGTGGGAAACCAAGTGTAGAGCCAAGAAAGACGGCAGTCAGAGCACTTTCCCGGGCAGGGAGGCATGGTCTCTTCCCTCCCGATTTGGGAAGAGCTCACAATGGCCCCAGCATGAGAGAAGCAGGATCACGAGGGCCACTCACTGACACATGGCCCATAGGAGACTTGGGGTCTGTTAACAGGCCCCAAGAAGCAGCCCTTTGGGGGGCCTCCAGATGTGGGAAGTGTGTTCCCCCCCACGCCTCCTGGCCCTGCACAGCTGCTGGGATGGGGGTTTGGGGTGCTCCTCTGTGAGATGGATGCCAAGGATGGACTTGAGCTGGGAGTGCTCATCCTGGGCTCTGAGGCAGACTCTGCTGGGTTTGGAGCTGGAGCTTGAACCTGGGGGTGCTGGGTAGGGGACACACTGGGAGCAGAACTGTGAGTGGATGCAAGAACAGGAGGGGAGTGGGATTCTATGATGCCCGAGGCCTCGCTCTCAAAGAGGCAGAGTGTCTGTCCTTGGACTTTCTGCCACTTTCCAGAAGGGAGAAACCTAGGACAGAAACCAGGAGAGAAGGTGCCCCAAATGCACTGCTTCTCCCACTCCAGGGTGTTTGTCTTGCCTTGGCTGTGCCTCCTCGCCTGCTGACGTCAGTCTCACTCACACCTGTGTGTTCACACTGCTTCCTTCCACGGAGTGTCTGTCACCTGTGCGGCCTGTCTCCACATCTCAATCTGTCCCCAGAGAATATACAACTTTTCCATCCACCCCCACCATACATCAACCCCACGCCCCAACTCCCCCAAGCATATCTAGCCCTTGACTTGGGAAGGGAAAGTTGCTACAGGCAAACAGACAGACAGACAAGCAGACAGAGACACAGGTAGGCAGATAGACAGACAGGTAGAAAGGCAGACAGACAAGAGACACAGACAGGCAGGCAGGCAGACAGACACAGAGACAGACAGACAGACAAGCAAACAGACAGGCAGCAGGCAGACAAATGGACACATAGACAAGCAGGCAGGCAGACAGATAGGCAGACAAGCAGACAGACAGGCAGCAGGCAGATAGACAGGCAAGCAGACAAGCAGACAGACAGACAAACAGAGATGTAGACAGGCAGGCAGACAGACAGACAGGTGGAAAGATAGACAGACACAAATAGACAGAGACAGGCAGTCACACACACACACACACACACACACACACACACGACCAGATGGGGCACTGCAGACCCTCAAATTGCCTCTTAGAGCAACACACTAACCAGCTCCCCCAGACCAGCCCCACCCCATCCCTGACCCGCGGTTCCTGACTCTGCCCAGCACCCACAGTCCACCTCTCTCATGCTGGCTGTCTGCCTGCACTGTGTGGAGGGAGAGAGAACAGGCCTTCAGCTCTTTCAGGAAAACATTCCTGAGCTGAGGGACACCTCGTCTCCCTCCTTCCAAACTTCCTGGCCCAAGTCATCTCAGCTGCTTCCTGGAGACTTCACCGCCACAGCACAGCGGAGCATAACCCTGGTCACTCTGATGACAGCATTTCCGGAAAGACGGGCCAAGTACCCCATTCCTGAGCAGGCTAGGTGACCGCCCCCCCGCCCCAAGTAGAATCCTTTTATGGCCCTGGACTTTGGCGGTGGGGGCTGTGCTGCGGGTCTGATGCACGCAGAGAGAGCGTGAGAACCTGCCCTCGAGAGCTGATCGTACGTGTCCACCTAGGCGAGATCCATAAAAACACAGACGGAATCTAGATAAAGCCCTGGAGAGAGTGAAATATCAGGAAAGGAAGTTTTAAATGGATGTAATTGCATCCCGTTGCGCGCGAGGTCGTTCGGCCTTCTACCAGCTTCATTTTCCTTCAAGAGAGCGAGAAAGACCTTTCATTTCCCACTTATCACATGCAGCTTCAGTGAGGAAGAAGCAGGAAAAGGGAGCTCCATGGGAGGTTCGTGCAGGCGGGCAAGAAACCCGCAAACAGCGAGAGCCCAGAGAGTTTTACTGAAGAACAGCCCTGTTTGCCGGCGGTAGCGCGGCAGGTTAAGCTCACACGGCTCAAACCGCAAGGACCCGCGTAAGACCCACGTAAGGATCCCAGTTCGAGCCCCCTGCTCCCCACCTGCAGGGGAGTCGCTTCACAAGCGGTGAAGCAGGCCTGTAGGTATCTTTCTCTCCCCCTCTCTGTCTTCCTCTCCTATCTCCATTTCTCTCTGTCCTATTCAACAAGGACAGCAGCAATAAAACAATTAACAACAAGAGCAACAAAAAGTAGAAAAAATGGCCTCCAGGAGCAGTGGATTCCTAGTGCAGGCACCAAGCCCCAGCGATAAACCTGGAGGCAAAATAAATAAATAAATAAATAACCTCCAGTGCCAGCCTCATTCATTTGTCCCTTATACAACCCTCCCTCCCTTCCTCCCTGCGTTTAGCTTCCTGCTTGCACCATGCTCCCATGTGGTAGCCAGCACAGGGTAAAATACTCTCTGAATGGTGTGCTGTCCCGAAGCCCCTCCACCCTTCTTCTGAGAACAAATTTGTGTACCAGTCAGTTATCTGCACATGAGTAAAGCACCCAAGGTTTAAATTCCATAAACTTTCTTTTTCCTTTACAAAAAAAAAAAAAAAAGTTATTTCCTCAGGAATGCTTCCCCCACCCCTCTCTCCCTTTAGGTTATGAAACAAACAGATCTATGTGTTTACTGAGCAGGCTGAAGACTGATTTTTAACTTCATGTTTATAGAAGTTGTTATTTATGGGCAGGAAAAAAAAATCTTTTCAGTGTATAGTTACGAAATATTTCTCAAGCAATCATGTCATGTTTCTGAAACGGAGATATGGGATTTGCATTCTGTGCTCATTTTAATTTTAGGAGCAAGATTCCGAAGAAGAAAGCTATTCCTATGCAAGCTTAGAGGGAAACTTCAGCCTCTCTTCTGGGGAGAGAAACTTTTCCCATTTGCATGTGAGAGCTAGCTAAGTCTCCACTCTCTGGCCCTCCATCTCCCAGTGATGGAACTTCCTTCTCCTCTGCTCTAACGCCCTTCCCTCGGGCTGTCCAGAGCCCCAAGATCTTTGAGAATAAACACACCTTTAGTCACCTTGCTGCATGTTTTGAAAAGCATTTGCCAACCCCAGGAAGAGGAAGAGAGAACCGACTTAGGTTGGGGCCATTTATGGTGAGAAACTTGCAGAATGATCAAGGAGGGGAGGGCAAGAAAAGCATTCCAAGTTCCTGTTGGATGTACGCATTTCCTTCCCAGAATACCAGCTGGTTCCTGCATTTCCCTGCTGGTCCAAATATGAATTCTGCGCTCCGTGCTCCCAGCTGACCCAGCGAGGGGGACAGTCAGGAATAGAACAGGAGCCAGCTGTCCAAGGCCAAGTGCAGCCACAGGCCTCACATGTCAGCACAGACTTCTGGAATTCCAGAGCCTGGACAAAGCCTCTTGGTTCCTTCTTCTCAGCTATATAATCTTCCTGATTAAATTGTTCCAGAAATCACCTCTGTCCAACACCTCCTTCCAGGGCTAAATAATCCTCCTCTTCCCACTCTGAAGTGCGATGTCCCCAAAACTGTGACCCTGATACTGTCTCGAAAAGCCTGCAATTCCAAGTCTTATATAACCGGCCCACTGTTGTTGACAACTAAAAAATAGCCTTCCAAAGTAACAAAGGCTTCCTGACCAAGGCAGATGTGAAAATGTGACTGAAGGTGAGGTCCCTTGGTCATACACAGAGAGGTGCTGAGACAAGAGGTAAGGAACTTTTTTCCTCCTTTCTCTCTTTCCTCCAAACTCCCTCTCTCCATTTAAAATGCACTGCATAATCGAGAGCGACTTCTGGTCTGAGAAGATGAAAGTTCTCTGGGAAGGAGGCAATGCCACTTGAAATAGACATTTCTTTCTCTCTCTCTTTTTTCACAAGATTTCAGCTTTTGCCGGATTAACTACGATGTGCATAAAGCTCACACAGTCACAAACGGAATGCAGCTTTGCGTTGGGTTTAACTTTCTCAAGTCGTCGCCCAAGGAGACACCTCGAACAGCCTGGTTCAGGGGCAGAGCCACTTCAAAAATAAAAACCTGGACCCTGAAGTTACTTAAAAGAGACCCGAAAAAAACGAACCAGCATGGGAACATAGCTCGGAGCTGAAATGTGTGAAAATATGCAGATCCAGAAAAGTTGAGAACTTGATCCAAAGAGGTGGGGGGTGGGGTGTGGGAGACTTCACGAAGCAACTTTGAAATACAAACAACTTAGAATTTGCTATTTAGATAATTGGTAGCTGTTGACAAGGAACGGAGCTACATATAAAGGGACAAAAAGACTGAAGATAAAACCCTGAAAATCCTGTAGGTACCAGAGGGAATGTAGAATATTCTTAGTGACCAGGGGCTATTGTTGCCCTTCTGACTAGCAGTGAACTCCAAAAGTCTTGGAGCAATTGATACACTCAGTGTCACCAAAACAAACAAACAAACAAACAAAAATCTTGTGGCAAAAGCCACTATGAGCGAATCAATAGATACTTGATACGGTGACACGAAAGTGTGTGACTCTTAACTAGGGACGGGGCTTACCTTCCTGATATAAAGTGACTTCTGAGGGGGCAGGTGGTAGCGCAGCTGGTTAAGTGCACATAGTACAAAGTACAAGAACCAGTGTAAGGATCCCAGTTCAAGCCCCAGCTCCCCACCTGCAGGGGGGTCACTTCACAAGCGGTGAAGCAGGTCTGCAGGTGTCTGTCTTTCTCTCACCCCTCTCTGTCTTCCCCTCTTTTCTCAAGTTCTCTCTGTCCTATCCAACAACAACAGCAACAATGGGGGGAAATGTTCTCTAACAGCAGTGGATTCCTAGTGCAGGCACCGAGCCCCAGTGATAACCCTGGAGGCAAAAAAACAAATAATATGCCTGAGGCTCCAAAGTCCCAGGTTCAATCCCCTGCACCACCATAAACCATAGCCTAGCAGGACTTTGGTAAAATAAATAAATAAATAAATAAATAAGTAAAAATTAAAAAATAGTGACTCCTTCAAGTTGAGCAAAGAAAGGGTTAAAAAAAAGGAGTTATCAAAGTAAAATCTTTTTAAAAAAATTTTTTATATTTATTTATTTTCCCTTTTGTTGCTATTGTTGTTTAACATTGTTGTGGTGATTGATGTCATTGTTGTTGGAGAGGACAGAGAGAAATGGAGAGAGGAGGGGAAGACAGAGAGAGAGAGGGGGAGAGAAAGACAGACACCTGCAGACCTGCTTCACCGCCTGTGAAGCGACTCCCCTGCAGGTGGGGAGCCGGGGTCTCGAACCAGGATCCCTTATGCTGGTCCTTGTGCTTTGCATCATGTGCGCTTAACCCGCTGCGCCACCACCTGACTCCCTCAAAGTAAAATCTTAAGGGAGACAAAAATTGAAAAACAGGTGCCATTTTTCCTCTCATAACTTATCAAAAAATTAATTAATAAAGGACAACATTGAGAAAACCTAGTAGTTTTGAGAATATGAAGTGATGATCTGCCATTGCTGGTGAAAAAGTAAATTTGGACAATTTATAGGACATTTTGACAGTATATATTAAAATGTCTAAGATGACCCCCTCTAGCTAACAATTCTTTCTCTGTGGTTATTCCTGGAAACTGAACATACACACAGACATACACACACACATACACATACACACTGGAGAATTGTATGCAAACCACACTACCTCACATAGTGGAATGTTACACAGAAAGAAAAAATAAAGCATAAGTTTTGCCTATCGAGACAGAAAAGGTCTTTAGAAAATTAATGTGTATCAATAGTTTGCATAAAGAGAGATCGTTATTCAAGCTTCCACTCCCCACCTGAAGGGAGGATGCCTCAGGAGTGGTGAAGCAGGGCTACAGATGGTCTCTCTCTCTCGCACTCTCTGTCTCCTCCTCTACTCTCACTTTCTCTCTCTGCCCTTTCAAATAAATATGGAAAGGAAAACAAAAGAGAAAAAAAAAAGCCACCAGGAGCCATGGATTCATAGTGCTGGCACTGAGCCCCACAGATAACCCTGGTGGAGAGAGAGAGAGAGATTAACCAAGATGTGTTAGTATGTGCAAAGGAATCTTATGTAAACACACACAAATCATAATAACTTTGAGTGTTTGCTTGTCTGCGTGTGAGCTAGGATGGTTGAAAGATGAGTAGAGAACAGGTCTGGGAGGGAAGCATTTCAATCTGTCTTTTAAAAAAACATATTATTTATTTAAAAATATATTTATTTATTTATTCATTTCCTTTTGTTGCCCTTGTTGTTTTATTGTTGTAGTTATTGTTGTTGTTGATGTCATCGTTGTTGGATAGGACAGAGAGAAATGGAGAGAGGAGGGAAAGACAAAAAGGGGGAGAGAAAGACAGACACCTGCAGACCTGCTTCACCGCCTGTGAAGTGACTCCCCTGCAGGTGGGGAACCTGGGGCTCGAACTGGGATCCTTACATCGGTCCTAGTGCTTTGTGCCACCTGCGCTTAACCCGCTGTGCTACTTACGGACTCCCCCATGTTATTGATTTTATTTTAATGAGAGAGGATACAGAGAGAAAGAGAGAAAGAACCTGAGCACTACCCAACTGTGGCTTATTGTGGTGCTAAGGATTGCATCTGTGACCAGAGAGAAAGAAAGGTTTTTACATCGCTGTTAATGCTCTCTCCCCAGCCTGAGACATTTCAATTTCTGGATCCTCTCTGTTTTTGTTTGTTTGTTTTGTTTTATGTTTTTTTCAATAATGAGATGCTTACTTATTCAAAAAATTAAATGTAAATATAAATAATCTTTTAGATAATCTCAGCCCAGTAAATGACTGCATTAACTTTACTAACCATCATGTCTACCTCTCTTTAATGACTTTCTCTTAAACTCAGTCCTGTCGTGCTAACAGTCTCCACCTAATTAGCTCTGGCTGAAACACCTTATTGAAAGATGACATTGCAAAGATATATAGATATTTTCGTCAGAGAGGCTGATTTTCCTTCTTCAGTTTAAAATTTCTCTGTACAAGTCTGTCCTTATGTCTCAGCTTCAAATATCCTTGTTCCATTTCGTTCAGAAATATGGCAGAATGTTCCCCAACCCTGAAGCCTGACCTTGTCGGGAGAGAATTCTAACCAACCTGAAGCTTTTCTGAGCATGTAAGCATGTTAAGGGTTTTTTTTTTTCCTTATGCTAAAGTTTATATATACATATATATATATATATATATATATATATATATTGTCGTGTGAGTACAGTTTTACTGAAGAAGTTAATTGGCCATCTGTATTTCTTAAGCCTTTTTCCTCCTCATGGACAGCACCAAGAGAACTCCATGGATGGTAGAGCAGGAGTGTGGGGGTCTTGCCTCTCTTCAAAAACAGAGAATGAAAGAGTGCTGACATACTTGTTACTATTCACAAGGTCCTGGGTTCAAGCCCACAGTCCCTACCTGTAGTGGGAGTGGGGGAAGCTTCTCTATCCTATCATGAATAATAGAAAGAAGAAAGAGGGTGAGAGGGAGAGAAGGAGAGAGATATGCAGACCTGCTTCACCACTCGTGAAGCTTCCCCACTGCAGGTGGGGACCGGGGGCTTGAACCTAGGTCCTTGAACATAGTAATGTGTGCGCTTAACCAGGTGCACCCCCACCCAGGCCTCTGTCTCTCCCCACCTCTAAGTCCCCTTTCAACCATGGTTTCTCCCTTTCTCTACCCAATAAATAAATAAATTAATTAAAAATATATTTTAAAAATTAGTTTAAAATATAAAGGATGAAAAAATCAGGCACAGGGAGATTGTCTTGTGGTGGAGCTGTGCAGATGTGAGGCCCTGGGTTCATTTCCCAGAGCTGAAATTTTTGAAAATGCAGCTGTGATATTTTCTTGTGCCCCCATTTTCCCAAAAGCACCCCATTCAAGCGATGAGATGACACCCCCAATCCACTCCAGGACACCATATTGACTGCTCAGAGAGGATGCTCACCGAACCTCAACCCCACCACGTTTTTTTTCCAAAAACATTTCAACTCTCATACAAGAAAAGTTTTTAATGAGAATTCTTCCTTTTTTCTAAAACTTGACACAGTTAAGATTTTATTCCTGTTCATCCCAAATACAACTGAAGACTTGAGGAGCTCCTTGGGTTGGTGGTGGTGTGTGTATGGGGGGGGTAGTATGAAGCTTGGGGGCTAGGATATAGCTTACCTGGTAGAGAGCATGCCTGCGCTATGAATCCACAGCTCCTGGAGGCCATTTTCACCCCATTTTGTTGTTGTTGCTATTGTATTGTTGTTGTTTGATAGGACAGAGAGAAATGGAGAGAGGAAGGGAAGACAGAGAGGAGGAGATAAAGACAGACAACTGCAGACCTGCTTCACCACTTGTGAAGCGACGCTGTCGTGTGTGAGGCCCTGGGTTTGAGTCCTGACATCACAGGGAAACACTCACTGGGAGTGCTCTGTAGATAGAGGGGCAATACATTTTGCACCTCTCCTCAATCTGTGTCTGTCTTTCCCCATGCTCCCCCCAAAACGAATAGAGATAAAACGTTGAAGGGGGAGGGTTAGACAGCATAATGGTTATGCAAAGAGACTCTCATGTCTGAGGCTCCAGAGTCCCAGGTTCGATCCCCTGCACCGCCATAAGCCAGAGCTGAGCAGTGCTCTGGTAAAAAAAATATACAAATAAACAAACAAATAAATAAAATTGGAGCCAGTAGAGTGATTCATTTGGATGGCATGCTGCTTTGCTGTGTGCATGACGCAGAACAGCCTCCTTGGGCTCATTTTTCCTTTCATTCTTTATTTCTCTCTCTTTTTTTAAACTAAATTTTAGGGGTCAGATGCTGGTACACTTGGTTGAACACACATGTTACCAAGCACAAGTACCCAGGTTCAAACCCTGGGTCCCCACCTGCAGCAGGGAAGCTTCACAAGCAGTGAAGCAGAGCTGCAGGTGTCTATCTGTCTCTCCTTCCCCTCTCCATTTCTCTCTGTCCCATCAAATGAAAAATTAATGAATATCAAAAACTTTTAAGGCCAAGATCAGGCTGCATTTCTCGGGAATGCAAATTAAAAATAGAGAAAAAGAAAACAGTTGTCTGCCCCACCCCCCTCTACTCAGGCTATAATATGGCGTTATCATGAAATAGCTGATTACATCATGGGCTGTGTCCTTGCAAGAATGTGACCGTCCTCGCCTACCCCCAACCCCTGTTCTCCATGACGCGCCTTTCCCAGGTCCCCAGGAAGGGCCGCCAAGGGCCTTCTGCGTGGATGCTCAGTCTGTGTTTGCGAAGTGACTGAAAGAGGGAATTGTCTTTGTTCCTTCCTGCCTCTCAGGAATGCCCTCTCCTGGAAGCTGGAGGCCTTCCAGGGAAATTGGGTGAGTGTCCCCAGCTGCGTGCTCACTCCTGCACCGTGACTAACCAGGCAGCCAGGGGCCAGCAACACAGCACCTCTGTGGGGATAGAACTCAGTTGGCTTCATTTAAATGGGGGGGGGGGGACCTGGTTAAGCGCACATAGTACTAAGCTCAAGGACCCATGAAAGGATCTAGTTGGAGCCCCTGCTCCCCACCTGCAGGGGGGACGCTTCACAAATGGCAAAGCAGGTCTGCAAGTCTCTCTCTGTCTCTCCCTCTCTATCTTTCCCTCCTCTCTCAATTTCTCTGTTTTATCCAATAAAATGGAAAAAAAAAAAAGGCCACCAGGAGCAATAGATTTGTAGTGCGGGCACCGAGCCCCAGCAATCACCCTGAAGGGGATTTATTTATAAACAAATAAAAATGATGGGGGCCAGGGTGGTGGTGCACCCAGTTGAGAGCACGTATCACTGTGCACAAAGACCTGGGCTGGGTTCCAGTCCCTGCTCCTGTAGGGGGCACTTCACAAGTGGTGGAGCAGGGGCAGGTATCTTTCTGTCTCCCTCTCTGACTTCCTCCTCCTCATCTCAGTTTCTCTCTATCCTGTCCAATAAAATGGAAAGAAAAATAAACAAATACAAATGGCTGCAGGGAGAGGTGGATTTGTAGTGCCAGCTCTGATCCCCAATAAATAAATAAATACATAAGTAGTAAACGTAACAGGACTATTTTGCACCAATAATCCTGATCCCTAGTGTTTCTTAAAAACTTGTCGGGTAGGTGGGGCTCACTTCCCTGCATGCTTCTCTCAGGAAAAAAAACAAAAAAACAAGCTTGTCGGGTGGAAGTACAGCGGGTTAAGCACACATGGTGTTAAGTGCAAGGACAGGTGTAAGGACCCCAGTTCAAGTCCCCAGCTCCCCACCTGCAGGGGGGTTGCTTCATGGTTGGTGAAGCAGGTCTACAGGTGTCTCTCTTTCTCTCCCCCTCTCTGTCTCCCTCCCTCTCTTGATTTCTGTCCTCTCCAACAGCAACAGCAATAGTAACAATAGTAACAACGACAACAACAAGGACAACAAAAATGGGGGAAACGGCCTCCAGGAGCAGTGGATTTGTAGTGCAGGCACCGAGCCTCAGCAATAACCCTGGGGGCAAAAAAAAAAAAAGACTTTTATTGGGGCTGGGTGGTAGCACACCCAGTTGAATGCACATTAAAATGCAGAAGGACCCAGGTTCAAGCCTCCAGTCCCCCCATAGGAGTGGTGAAGCAGTGTTGCAGGTGTGTCTCTGTTTCTCTCCCTTTTTAATTTTTTTTAAAAAATTACCTTTATTTATTGGATAGAGACAGCCAGAAATTGAGAGGGAAGGGGGTGGTAGAGAGGGAGAGAGACAGAGAGACACCTGCAGCACTGCTTCACCACTCGCAAAGTTTTCCCCCTACAATTGGGGGCTGGGGGGCCTGAACTCTGGTCCTCGTGCTTTGTAACGTGTGCACCCAGCCAGGTGCGCCAACACCCGGCCCCTGTCTCTCTCCCTCTCTGTGACCCCCTTCCCTCTCAATTTCTGGCTGGCTCTATGCAACAGATAAAGATAATAAAAATACGTAAAAACTTTTTATTAAGGGGGCAGGCCGTGGTGCACTTGGTTGACAGCACATGTTACCAAGCACAAAGACCCAAGTTCAAGTCACCGGTCCCTACCTGGGGGTGGTGTCACAAGTGGTGAAGCAATGCTGCTGGTCTCTCTCTCCCTCTCTCTCCCTCTCTCCCTCTCTCTCTCTCTCTTCCTCTTTCTCTCCTCTCAGTTTCTCCCTGTCCTGTCAAATAAAATCAATAGATATACAAAAATATTGACAACTTTTTACTAAACAAAGAGAGAACCGTAGAATCACTGCCACATGTGGTGCTTGACCTTGGGCTCTCACGCTTGAGTGTCCAGTGCTTTGCTCACTGCGCTACCTCTAGGTGCTGCCATTGACCAGGCAGCTTCCTGGGTGGGGGGAGTGGCATCTCTCTCTTGTGGGCAGGACTCTGAAAAAATGCAGCAGCTACCTCCCCACCACCCCACCCCCAGCACTGCTCAGCTCTGGCTTGTAGTGATGTAGGGGATTGAACCTGGGACTTTAGAGCCTCAGGCAGATAGTCTCTTTGCATAACCATTATGCTATCTTCTCCCGTCCCTTTGGCCAGTCTTAGCTATTACAGCCATCTGCCCTGTGCCCCTCGGCCAGGGTGTCTTCCCTCAGAGGGCCTTTCATTCTCTGGAGTTGTCTGCACTCCTCTGAACCTGGGAAAGATGACAGAGTTTTTTTTTTTTCTAAGAACTGTAATCCTGTATTTATTTTATGGTCTGCACAAGATGTACCTTTCGTACATCCAGATTTTTCCTAGCCCATCAAACCGTTCCTCAGTATGTGTTATGGCAGGATATTCTAGAACTGCCAAGAAAAGGAAGCTCAGAGCTGCCTGATGACAGATTAGCATAAGCAGCCCCATTTTAGAAGGCATGGCGCTCCCCAGTTGCGCACAGAGAGGGACAAGGCCAGCTTGCAGGCTGTCTGCACCCTGGGGTCTACTTTGGGGATGGCCGGTGGCTCAGGGTGGCACCGTGGGTCAGACCTTCAGACCTTCATTTCCCAGGGTGGCCTCCAGGTGGGCTGACCTGTAGGGAGGGAGGGAGGGAGGGGGAGAACCCCAGGCTGGGACGGTGGAATCTCTTCTGATCTACAAACTCAGTGGGAAAAGGAGTTAACAAATACCTATTTTTATGAGCTTTTCCCCCCCCTCCCCTCTCTCCTTCACAAAATGCATATCAAATTAAACCTCTCAACACTTGTCAGCTCTCCTGTGAACATGGCGTATAAATGGACCAGCACCCCTGCCAGGGAGACAAAGGCCAACCCATACTCTCCCACCCCTGAGGAGGGCTCCAAGGAGGGAGGGGCGGAGTCTGGCCCAGCCTGGCTGGGAACTTGCTCAGTCACAATGAATGAGGCCTTCACAAAGATGCCGGGCAGAGAGCACTCCTCAGATTTCTCTCTGCAACAGCCAGAATCCTATTTTCTTAGTCACCCTCATAAGCCGGGACGACAGCAGTAGCCAGTTTGTTCCCAGAGCAAAACAAAAGCATCCAGAGCTAAAGTCTCAAGAGATGAGGCCAGGGAGATAGCATAGTGGTAGTGCACATGCACGGGGAGGTCCCAGGTTCAATCCCTGGCACGAGTAGTTTGAGGGGCCAAGCCGTGGTGCACCCAGTTGAGCACGCACGTCACCAAGCACAAGGACTTGGGTTCCAGCCCCTGCTCCACACCTGCAAAGGGGAAGTTTGATGAGTGGTGAAGCACGTCTGCAGTCTGCAGGTCTCTCTCACTCTCTCTCTTTCTCTCTCCGCCTCCCTCCCTCCTTCCCTCTCTCCTTCCTTTCCTCCTTCCCTTCTCAATTTCTTTCTGTCCTATTAAAACATAGAGGAGGCTGTGTGGTGGCACACCAGGTTAAGTGCACACAGGACAGTGTTCAAGGACCTGCACAAGGATCCCGGTTTGAGCCCCGGCTCCCCACCTGCAGGGAGATTGCTTCACAAACAGTGAAGCAGGTCTGCAACTGCCTCTCTCTCTCTCTCTCTCTCCCTCTCTATCTGCCCCCTCCCTTTTCAATTTCTTTCTGTCTTATCTAATAAAAATGGGAGGGGGGATGACTAGCAGGAGCAGTGGATTTGTAGTGCAGGCACCGAGCCCCAGAGATAGCCCTGGTGGCAAAAGAAAATAAAAACAAAAATAAATAAGATGCAGAGTTTCTTGGTTGCATGATTCTGGTGGAGACAGGTCCATAAAGTAGTCACGTGAGACCAGGAGAAAGGTGCTGCAGAGCTACGTGGCCTTGTGGTCAGGAGGGTGTGAGGCCAGCTTCCAGGCTCCCCTGCCTTCAGGGGGTGTGGGAGGTTGGGAGCAGGAGGTCAGGGTGGGAAACAGAGGTGAGGATGCCATAGGGGAGGTGATGGAGTCTGGCTGCTCCTTCTCCCTCTACAGACTCAGTCTCTCTTCTCCCAGCAGCTTTCTTATCCTTGACCCCTTCCCCCAGTGGCAGGTTGGGAGCACCACCCGCAGCACATCTCCTCTCTTTCCACCAGCTACCGAGTCCAGCTGAGCCTTCAAACACCTTCTGTGTGTCCTGCCTTCTCCTTGCCTGCAGGGACCACCCAGGCCAGGCCCTCCCAGTCTCTGCCTCGATTTCACAGCCTCCTAACTGACACCCCCCCCCCCATCTTTTGAGACTCCTGTGCTGATCTGGGATGAGCCTAGCAGCTCACTCACGCACAGCAACACTGAGCAGGGGCAGGGGAGACAGCAAAAGACTTTGGGACTTGAGACTCCAAAGTCCCAGGTTCAACCCCCAGCACCACCATCAGAGCCAGAACTGAGCAGGGAGGGGTCTGGTAAAGATAACCGATAACCGAAAACAAAAATAACAACACTGAGCTGTCTACCTGGTCCAATTCTTGAATTTTTTTTTAAACAGAAAAACGGAGAGGGAAAAAGAAAGAGAAAGAGAGAGGAGAAGCATGAGTGGGAGTAAAGAGCATAATGGTTATGCAAAGAGACTCTCATGCCTGAGGCTCTGAGGTCCCAGGTTCAACTTTCCACCCCCCCACCACCATAAGCCAGAGCTGAGCAGTGCTCTTCTCTCTCTCTCTCTCTCTGTTAGTATCTCTCTCTCTCTCCCCCTCATTAAAATAAAGTGAATAGGGAGTCAGGTGGTAGCTCAGCAGGTTAAGGGCAGATGGCGCAAAGCGCAAGAACCTGCATTAAGGATACTGGTTCGAGTCCCCGGGGATTCGCTTCACAGTCAGTGAAGCAGGTCTGCAGGTGTCTTTCTTTTCCCCTCTCTGTCTTCCCCTCCTCTCTCCATTTCTCTCTGTCCTATCCAATGACAGCAACAACAACAATAATAACCACAACAATGATAAAACAACAAGGGCAAGAAAAGGGGAAAATATGGTCTCCAGGAGCAGTGGATTCGTGGTGCAGGCACCAAGTCCCAGAAATAACCCTGGAGGCAAATAAATAAATAAATAAATAAATAAATAAATAAAATATTAAAGAGAGTAAAAGAGAGAGTGAGAGAAATACGACAGCATCTCTGCACCACCCATGGAGCTTCCCAGAGCCACCTACAGTGCTCCCATGTGGTGCCAGGGCTCAAAGTCAACACCGTGTGCATGGTAAGGCATGGACTTTCAGTGCATGGCCACAGTCGGACCTTTGGATGACAGCAGCTACCCAAGTTGACCAGTTACCTGAGTTGACCAGCTCACAATGAGACAGAGCTGGTCATCTGAGTGTTGGGTTGCATTGGATCGACCTTCTCGTGGTGCATCCCGTGAGTCCCCATTCATTGGGGAAACTGACGATCCTTCCTAGCCGACTGAATCCACATGGATCCCAGTCACTTTCAAAGCCAGCAACAAGCAGCTCCTGACAGCTTTCAACCTGACGCTGTTGACTGGCTACAGAAGAAGAGCAAACGCTAGAAGAAGAAGCTGAGTGTCAATGCACTCTCTCCCAGGCCCCCATCCATTTGTTCAACACCACAGCCGCATTTTTATTTATTGACTTTCCAAGTCCCCTTTTGACACCCTGAGTCGGTCACTCCCAAACTCAGCCCTTGGCTGATAGGGCCGGCATGTCTCCCCACCTTCCCCCTCAAGCCTCGGTTTGCCGGCCGGCCTCCTTCCTCCTGAGCCCCTTCTGTGCACAAAAAACACTTTACCCCTTGGGTGTCTGAGAGTCCCAGGTCCGGTGCAGAGGTGCCTCTGCATTTGCCCCGTGACCTCTGCAGACTCACCTCCCTGTGCTTCTGCCCTGCTAGCACTGCCTCCCTGCTCTCTCTGGCTCCTGGGCCAAGGCCCGCTCTGGGGCTCGCTCACCTCCATGCAGAGGCCATGTCTGCCCCCCTCCCCGCCTTGGGCACCCCAGTCTGTGGGCTTCTGCCAGAGGTGGGGCGGGTGACACACACTGAGGAGGGGTGACCACAGGACCACTGGGACCCCGGGCGCTGCCTATGCCAGAGGGTTGCTCTGGTTCTCTCTCCCCCATCAGTAGACAAAGGTCTTTAGTCCACAAAGAGCCCATCCTGCCTTTGCTTTTCCAGCCGCAGTGGAGCCTTCAGATAGCAACAGAGTGGCCGTCATTCCAGGCCCGCTGAGATGGCATCAAGCCATCAGTGTCTGCTGTGCTGCCTGAAAGGGGTGGGGGTGGGGGGGTGGGGGTGGAGAGGGGGCACAGCTGTAGAGAACCAGCACACTCGGGTCTTCCCAAAACACAGGGAGGGGTACCAGCTGCCCCCTTACTGTTTGTCCTCACTGCCTGACTCGTAAGAGCAGCTCACTCACTCTCTTCCACTCCTCCTCCTCCTTCTCTTCCTCTTCTTCCTCCTCCTCTTCCTTCACCTCCTCCTTCTCCTTTTCTTCCTTCTCCTCCCCCTCCTCCTCCTTCTCCCACTTCTCCTCCTCCTCTTCCTTCACCTCCTCCTTCTCCTTTTCCTCCTTCTTTTCCCCCTCCTCCTCCTCTTTTTGCTTTTCTATTTTAATTTGATGGAACAAAAGTAAATTGAGAGGGGGTGGGGAGATGGAAGAAGACAGAGGGGCCTTCAGCACTGCTTCACCATGCAGGAAGCTTCCCCCCTGCAGGTGGGGAGCGGGACTTTGAACCCAGGTCGTTGTGAGTATCACCACCCGGCCTTCCTCCTGAGCCTGCAGCTGTGATTTTCTCTGCTGTGGGAAAGCACCCTGAGCCTGTGCCCGCCAGCTCCCAATCTGGGGTCCCTCTGCCTTCCGCCACACCCTCACCATCCCCATCGCAGCAGGTGGGTGCTGCACACTATTTCACTTTGTTGTGTGAGCCCCGAAGCCTGCCCCCCAACATCTGATCACCAAAGCTTTCACTGAGCTCATGTAGGCTCACCAAAGTGCACGCCCAGGGGTGCCACTCCACACTTCCTGCCGGGAGATAGCACCCCATACCTCCCCCCACCTTGTCCAGGCACCGGCCTCACTGCAGAAGTGTGGGATCCCTGCCCATCCCTTCTGGGGTGACCCTTGACCTGCAGGAAGAGTCTGAGGGGGGCAGTTTCCTCCAGTGGGGTCCTCATGTCTATTTCTGGGGTACAGATGACAAGGCACCTGGGCAGCAGCTCTGGACATCTGGGGACCATCTCAGGGCTTCTCCCCAGCCCAGCTGGTCTCCGTCTCTGTGGATCCCCGTATATGTGGCACCAGACACACCAGGCGCCCCCAGAGGCAGAAGCCCATTGTAATGACCAGGGATGAATGTCAATAGGGCTCTCACACTTGTGAGTTTGGGCACCTTGGGGTCCCAGGCACCAGGCTGTGTCAACAGTTAGACCCAGGCTTGTTTGTTTATTTGTTTGTTTATTGCATAGAGACACAGAGAAACCAAAAAGGGAGGGGGAGGTAAAGAAGGGGAGAGAGGGAGTCCGGTGGTGGCGCACCTGGTTAAGGACATATACTGTATGCAGGGACCCAGGTTCGATCCCCCCCTTCCCTCCTGCATCGGTGACACTTCACAAGCACTGAAGCAGGTCTTCAGGTGTCCATCTTTCTCTCTCCCTCTCTATCTCATCCTCATCTCTCAATTTCTCTCTGTCCTATTGAATTAAATGGAAAAAAAAACATAAAAGAAAAAAATGCCTGCCAAGAGCGGTGGATTCGTAGTGCCAGCACTGAGCACCAGCAACTGGAGGCAAATAAATAAATAAAAAGAGGGAGAGAGACAGAGAGACGCCAGCAGACCTGCTTCACTGTTCAGGAAGCGTCCCCTCCTGCAGGTGGGGAACAGGGGCTTGAACCCTGGTCCTTTCTTCTTCTAGCATTTGCCCTTCTTCCGTAGCCAGTCAGCAGCGTCAGGTTGAGCCTGATGTAAAGTTTCGAGACCTCCTTTGAATCTGGAGAGGTGGCAGTCGTTGACTATGTGGGTCATAGTCTGTCTGGAGCCGCAGGGGCAGTTCGGGTCGTCTCTGGCTCCCCAGCGATGGAACATAGCGGCGCACCGGATGCATTGGATCGACCTTCCTGTGGTACATCTTGTGAGTACCCATTCATTGGGGAAACTGACGATCCTTCCTAGCCACATGGATCCCAGTCACTTTCAAAGCCAGCAACCCTGGTCCTTATGCATAGTAACGTGTGCACACAACCAGGTCAGCCACCACCTGGTCCCCTAATTCTTTTTGTTTTGAAAGAGAGAGACAGAGACCTGCAGCCCTGCTTCACCACTTAGGAAGCTCCTGGCCCTGCAGGTTGGGAGCAGGGTCTTGAACCCAGGTCCTTGTGTACTGTGCACGGTAACATGTGTGCTCTACCTGTGTGGACTCTGGCCAAGATCTTGTTATGTTAATACAGCACCACACAGCTGAGCAGTGTCTCCACCAGGAGTAAGCCAGCCGCCCCCCACCTCCACTTCCGGAAGCTCAGGGACCAGCCCCCAGTGGATGTCACTAATGGGTGCTCAGCCCACATCCTCACGCAGAGCAGCAGATATGCCTGTGGCCTGCACTTCCTCTCGTGGGCCGGAGCCCAAGAGCCACCGTCACCCGGCTTGGGTCCAAGAGGTCACTGGCCATTTAGAAAGCCTGCGTCCTCGACCCGGTGCATCTCGCCTGCGTGGAGAAGCCCAGGACATCTGTGAAGCGGAACCGAGCAGCGTGGGCTGGGAGTGCCGGGTGTTGCTTAGCAATCTGCTGAGGGCAGAGGAAGCAGGGAGGCTGCGTCCCACCCCCGGGGAGCTTGATTATTCACAAACACAGGAGGCTACTCGCACACACAGCTGACAGCCTGGAAGCAGGCTCAGGCTGGGGTGCGGGGCGGCCGGGCCGGGGCTGGGGGAGGCGGGGGAATGGGTCGTGTCCACCCTGGCTTCCCGCGGAGCTAGTCTGAGTGTGCCGGAGTGTCTCCCCCTCTTCCTGAGACCTGAGCCCTGTCTACAGTAGAAGTCATCCCCACATTTTCCGGATGGACTCTGCCCACCTCTCGGAAGAAGTCTCTGGTTTCTGTTGTCCAGAAGCGGCTCTATCCTCTTTGCTCCGCCCTGTTTGGGACTGGTAGTTTGCAGTAGATTTTCCTCATGGATCTGACCCAGGGCCCATGTCTATTCACATTTAACCTCTGCATCCCTGTCGGTCAGAGCTCACAGTCCATGGTCACAGCTGGGAACATTCTAGGCTGCACTCATTTCAGGACCAGTCTTCCTCCAGTGGCAGAGTAGGTTGACCCAGCCTCCCCTTTTCTCCTCCTCCTCCTTCTTCTTTTTCTTCTTCTCTCTCTTCCTCTCCTCCGCCTCTCTTTCCTCCTCTTTCCCCTCCACTTCCAACTCCTTCCTCCTTGTCCTTCTTTTTCCTTCTCCTTCTCCCTCTTCCTCCTTCTACTCCCCTCTCTTCCCAGTCAAGAATGGAAAGTTAGGCCAGGGAAGCTGCTAAGCTGAGTGGTTTCATCCATGTCTGGAGGTCCTGGATTCATGCTTGACACCATATGAAAGGTCAGACAGCATGATCGTGGAGGACGTCAGCAAGCGCAGTGACCGGTGCTCCTTCCAGCTGGTTGAATCCAGGACAGAGACCAGGACTGTAGCCAGCCAAGCATTGAGGGAAGCTCCCTGGGGGAGGGAGGGCACCTCTACCTCTCTGAGCTGGGTCACCCTTTCTTTTTTCTTTTTTTTCCTTTATTGGGGAATTGATGTTGTACATTCGACAAAAAATATAGTGGTTTATGGGTCCCTAGTCGGGGAGTCCTGAGATTCCCAAACAGACATGATGGGCCTAGACCTCGAATAAATCCCTCTCTCCATTGTTACCAGTCATTTCTATCAGGAACAACATAATAGACCCCTGTGTGGGCCCCCCTACTACCTTGCCCTCAACTTGGATCAACAACAGTAGAGTATGTTCCATCCTTTGAAGAGAGGCTGGACAACATACTTTATGCCACACCTGAGGAAGATGGGTCCTGATCTTGGGGCAGCTTGGAACGTTCCTACTCATGACCACAGAATGTGGACTTAGATCTACAGGGATGCACAGGTCACATAGGCTTTTAAGCTGAATATGGGCCCCCAGATCACATCAAATCGATGGAGTTTACAGTCAACAATATTTACACACCTTTCCCATATTAGGGAGCTACTCTCTTCCCTGATCCCAGCTTTCTGGTCCTTCCAGCCATGACATCATCTCCCCAGACAATAACTAGGATCCATCTGCATATCAGATTTCAGGCTCAGGAAAACAAATAAACAAAAAACTAGTACAGCCACAGGCCCTTTGGAATATAACTAAAATATGCCTACTAGCTATCTACAGAATGGAGACCCCCCCACCCCAACTCTTCACCTGCACTATTCCAGCCTTTAGGTCCATGATTAGTCAACAACTTGTTTGGCTTTGTATGTTAACTCTCTTTTCAGCCACCAGGTTCCAGATGCTACCATGATACTGACCAGACTTCCCTGGACAGACAACCCCACCAATGTGTCCTGGAGCTCCACTTCCCCAGAGCCCTTCTCTACTAGGGAAAGAGAGAGGCAGGCTGGGAGTATGGATCGACCTGTCAACGCCCATGTTCAGTGAGGAATCAATTACAGAAGCCAGACCTTCCACCTTCTGCATCCCACAATGACCTTGGGTCCATGCTCCCAGAAGGTTAAAGAACAGGAAAGCTATGGGGGGGGGGGGTGAAATATAGAGTTCTGGTGGTGGGAATTGTGTGAAGTTGTACCCCTCTTTTCCTGTGGTTTAGTCAATGTTTCCTTTTTATAAATAAAAAATAACAAAAAAAAATACAGTGGTTTGTACATGCATAACATTTCTCAGTTGTTTTTTTTAATTCTTTATTGGGGGATTAATATTTTACACTCAACAGTAAATACAATAGTTATTTCTCAGTTTCCCACATAACAATACAACTCCCACTAGGCCCTCTGTCATCCTCTTCTTCTTCTTCTTCCTCTTCTCGCGTTTGCCCTTCTTCCGGAGCCAGTCAACAGCGTCAGCTTGAAAGCTGTCAGGAGCTGCTTGTTGCTGGCTTTGAAAGTGACTGGGATCCATGTGGATTCAGTCGGCGAGGAAGGATCGTCAGTTTCCCCAGTGAATGGGGACTCACGGGATGCACCACGGGAAGGTCGATCCAATGCACCCCTCATCCTTTTCTAAGACCTGTACTCTCCACACTCCCTACCCACCGCAGAGACTTTTACTTTGGTGCAGTACAATAACTTTGTTGATGCAACAGCCCCCTTTCTCCTGGCTCCCCGGCCAGAAGAGCTCAGCCCACCGGCATCCACCCTGTCCCAGGTGGATGGACCCTCCCTCCTCCCTCCCACCCATCCATCTTTCCTTCTATTCTTCCTTCCCACTGACCTTGGGAAGCTTCTGTCCTGACTGGGGCAGAGTAAGGATTTCCTTAAGGCTCATTGTGCTCGCAGGCCATGTTAATGGATAGGTTTTTTGTTTTTTTGTTTTTTTTGCAGGGGGGGCGGGGTGGCCAGCCTCTCCCCGATAGAGCTCTGCAGCTCTTGTCTCTGAAGGGAAACTCCAGCAGGGCAGAGCCCTCCCCCCTGGAGCATGGGGGAAAGACCATTCACATCTCTGCCAGGAGAGAGAGGGGTTTGGGAGCAGGAGGAAATGGGGGAGACCCTGTTCTGGGATGAACATAAGAGCCAAGGAACAGCTCTGTAAAGACACCGTGTTTGTGTTTATTCCCAACATCCTCTTGTTCTCGGGAGCTACGGAATGGCCTCTGCCGCCCCCCCATCCCCCTTGAACTGTCTTGAACAGAATGAAGTTACAAGTGTTATGGTTGCTTTTTATAACTTAGCAAATCCCATTTATTGGCATAAGGATAAAATTGGGGCCTCACACATTACTGTGCACAAGGACCCAGGTTCAATCCCCACTCCCCACCTGTAGAGGGAAGCTTCACCAGCAGTGAAGCAAGTCTGTAGGTGTCTGTCTCCTCTTTACCTTCTTGCCCTCTCTCAATCTCTTTCTCTGTCCTATCAAATTAAATAGAAAGAAAAAAAAAGAGGAAAATAGCCACTGGGAGTACTGGATTTGTATGCCAGCACTGAGCCCCAGAGGTAACCCTGCTGGTAAAAAAACAAACACATCAACAAAGAAACTTGGGGGAATTTAAAAAGTCCTAAAACTAGGGGAGTCTGGCGGTAGTGCAGCGGGTTAAGTGCATGTGGCACAAAGCACAAGGACCGGCGTAAGGATCCCAGTTTGAGCCCCTGGCTCCCCACCTACAAGAGAGTCGCTTCACAGGCGGTGAAACAGGTCTGCAGGTGTCTATTTTTCTTTCTCCCTCTCTGTCTTTCCCTCCTCTCTCCATTTCTCTCTGTTCTATCCAAGACAATGATATCAGTAACAACAACAACAATAATAACTACAACAATAAAACAAGAAGGGCAACAGAAGGGAATAAATATTAAAAAAAAAAAAAAAAAAAGAAAAGAGAGAAAGAAAGAAAAAAAACAGTCCTGAAACGAAACATCAGCTAGGAAACAGAGAAAGGCACATGCCTGTTCTAACAACAACCAGACGAAAGTCCTAGGCAGAGTCTGCTGTGGAACTACACATTGTGATCTTAAACATCATAACCCACTGTTAATTACAAATAAAAAATGGGGAAAGAAAAAGAAGTGAAGAATTATAAAAAGACTGCAGTTGAGGGCTGAGATTTGAACCTGAGCCTTTGTGCACGGTGACATGTGCACTCAGTCCGATGTGCCACTGTCCAGCCCTTGCTTTAGGTTCAATCCCCGGTGCCACCTGAACTATCTACCTACCTACTAATAGGACACTCGGTACGTAATGTGTGCCCTACCTTTACAATGGAATATTATGCTGCTATTAAAAGGGATGTGGAAGTATTTGTGCACCCACGTGGAGTGATTTTCCACCCTCTACTGCAAAGTCAGAGATAAATAAGAAATGACAGTCATCAGCTACTCCCTCACTCCCCCCCAAAAAAAAAGACAACTTGGCAAGAGAATTTCACTGCACACCCTTTTATCTTTAGCAAACGTGGACCCTGTGAGTTTGCTACCTAGCCCAGAAATAAATACTTAAGGGGGAAACACATGCCACTTTGATCATTTGTACCCAGTCACTGCTTCCATTGCGTTTTGTCCCTCCTGCTTCAGAAAACAGTTGGAGTCTTTCAGAATTTTCTCATTTTCTTTGTGTTCATTGAGTTATGCTTTAAACATAAATCCTTGGGACAAGAAGACAGACAATGGGTCTGTCTATCTTTCTTTCTTTCTCTCTCTTTTTTTTTTTCCCAGCTCTGGTTTATGATGGTGCTGGGGACTGAACCTGAGCTGAGGCCTTTGGTGCCTCAGGGGCCTGTAAGCCTCTTTGCATAACCATTATGCTGTCTCCCCAGCCCTGGACATGTATTTCTTTGGCAAGTGTCATTTTCCTTCTGTGGGATTGCCTGTATGAACTGTTCAGGTCAGAGCTAGTGGTGCTCAGGCTCCCCAACTGGTCCCCCAACCCGAGGGAGTTTGATGAGGACACATCCCGAGGAGGACAAGTACTGAACTGCCTCAGCCAAGAGAGAAGCCACCACTGGAGGCCACCTGGTCCCACAGACCTGCAGTGGCTTCGATATATATATATATAAATCAGCAGAGAAGTGGGGAGGTAGACACCCACATCCCTGCTTCCTAGCTTGAGAAGATTTCCCACCTGTAGGTGAGGACCGGGGGCTTGAACCCTGGTCCTTGCACACTGTATGTAGCATGTGCACTCAACTAGGTGGACCACCACCTGGCCCCACTGCAGTGAATTTGCGGGAGACCAGTGCCAGGCTGAGGTGTTTTAACCTGCTAAGCTGCCTCTCCTGGAAACTCTCCTGCAGTCTGGAAGCCCTTATGTGTCTCACCTCTTTCCTTCTGATGCAAAGAGAAAATAGCGCCAAACCCAAACAGATAACCGCACCTGTGTGCTGTTAAACTTTGAGAGCATGCAAAAGTCTGCAGGCCACTAGCCCACAGCTCACTGACTCTCCACAAAACATCGCATGCACTCATGTCCCCACTGCCCGGCCTCGCAGCCCTCGTCACTCCTTCCCTCCCCAAAGAGACCCTCTGTTGAGAGTCTGTCAGGAGAGACAGCCACAGGGAGAGCTCAGCCAAGAGCCTCATGGAAATGGAGGCCCAGGCGGGTGGTCTTTTATGTGTGCTTTCTTCTGCTCTGCATTTTATTTGTGAAATCCCTCCATGCTGTGTGGGACAGTCATTCATTCATTCATTCATTCATTCATTCATTCATTCATCCAACCTCACTGCTATGCTACACTCACTTGGGAACACTATGCATCCTGCATGAACAGATATTTGCATCCTTTCTGGATTGTTTAGTTATTTATTTTGGACAGAGAAAGAGAGAGACCTGCAACATGATTTCACCACCTGTGAAGCCCCTCCCCCCATATGTGGGGACAAGGACTTGAACCCGAGTCGTAATGCACTGGAATGTGTGAACTCAACTGGGTGAGCCGCCACCTGGCACATCCAGATTTTTAAAAAATCATCTTTATTTATTTATTTATTTATTGGATAGAAACATTCAGAAATCAAGGGGAAGGGGCGGGGGTGATAGGGAGAGAGACAGAGAGACACCTGTAGCCCTGCTTCACCACTCACAAAGCTTTCCTCTGTAGGTGGGGACCAGGGGCTCAAACCTTTGTAATGTGTGCTCAACCTGGTAAACCACCACCCAACCCCCAGATTTTTTTTTTAAAAAAGATTTTTTTTCTTCAAAGACAGTGAGAGAGAGGAAGATCAGAGCATTCCCCAGTGCCAGGGATGGAACCCAGGTCTTCACACATGTTCAGCCTTGCAGTTCCAGTAGTGGTGTGATCAAGAAAACTTCCCTGTGTTTTTACAGTCCCGTGTGTGTGTGTGTGTGTGTGTGTGTGTGTGTGTGTGTGTGTTGGGGTAGCCTCATGGCTGACTCCTACAGGAAGGATCCTTTCACTCCCCATCAGCAAGTGAGTCACTGTCACAAAGCACCAAGTTTTGCCAAAAGCAATTGACTGTAACACCGAGAGAAGAACGAGTATCAATCAGGCTCTCAAGTTCACACACACACACACACACACACACACACACACACACACACACACACACAGCTCATTAACAGCAGAGGCATTAAAACAGCTTCATGGGGCTGACTTCCCCTGCAGAGCCCAGGGCGCCCTGCTTTCCGGAAGCTTCCAGAACCATTAGCCCAGGAGATTGCTCCAACAGCTGACTTCTGAGGCTTCTCTCTGGCGTTCTGCTGGCCCTGGCCTGCGGCTGAGTCACTGAGGCGTGCTCTTCCTGGTGGGGGTTTGAGCCTTCCTTGGAGAAAGAAGTGATGAAAATTCACAGGCGGTTGGGTGTGTGTGGAGCTGTGGGGCTGGAGGGGAGGTGGGCTGAGGGCAGCAAGCCCCCCACTCCTCCCCGAGGTGGAATGGCTGGGCCCCTGTCACTGCTCCAGGGAGAAGCCACCACCACAGCACTTTCTCTGCCTCTCCCCCCTCACTCCTTCTCCTGCTGGGCCCCCTCCCTCCCAAGCTGCAGCCCCTGGCCTCATGTGGGCAGAAGTGACCTTCCCTCTGTCCAGGTGTGTGTGTGTGTGTGTGTGTGTGTGTGTCTGTGTGTCTGTGTGTCTGTGTGTGTGTGTGTCTGTCTGTGCAGGGGGTGGCGTTTCGGGCACCCTCATCACCTCCCAGGAGCAGACCCATCGGCTGGAAGCTCTTTTTCCATTTGGCAGCTGCTATCATCCCCAGAGGGGAGATTCGGAGATTCGGGCTGATAATTAACAGGATGAGTCACCAGTAGCCTCAGTTCTGGGGTCAAACTCGGGGCTTGGTGGTTGAGAGCTGCCAGCTAGCTGGCCAGCCTCATGTTCCCTCTCTCCTCTCCAGGATGACTCTGCCAGAAGACAGTAGGGAGGTGAAGAATTGTTCAAGAAAAGGGAGCGAGGGAGAGAGAGAGAGGAGGAAGACGGAAGACAGAAAGGCAGGCTTGTTAGGCAGAGTCCTAAGCTTTTTCCACCACTCAGACTTCCCCCAGCAACACAGAGCCCAGCCTTCATCCCAAGCTGGCTGCACTCGGGGATGGTTCTAGAACTCCTCCCTGCCCGGGGTTTGTGCTGGGGCTGTGTACTGGCACCATGAGCCCGCTGCTCCTGGCAGCCATTTTTTTTTTCCATTTTATTGGATAAGACAGAGAGAAATTGAGAGGGGAGGGGGAGATAGGGAGGGAGAGAGACAGGGAGACACCTGCAGACCTGCTTCACTGTTTGTGAAGCATCCCCCCTGCAGGTGGGGGGTTGGGAGTGGGGAACTTGAACCCAGATCCTTACGCATAGTACTACATGTGCTTAACTGGGTGCTCAACCGCACAGTCCCTAGAACCTTCTTTAGAAACTTCAGTCCCCTCTGGGTTGGGAGTGGAAGGTTGTGTAAATCAGAAGGGAAAAAAGTAAGTGGGGTGAAGGGCTTTCTTTTTCTTTTTCTTTTCCCCTCTGCACTTTACAACAAAACCCTGTACAGGAAAGTAGGCAGACAGTTCTAGAATGTATAAGGACAGAGCAGCAGCCAGATATGTCCCCCTCATCCAGGGATCTGTGTTCTGAGTCTGTATGTTTCCTCCCACCAATACACCAAGGAAGGGCGCGCCCTGGTTTTCACTGAGGGAACACCTTTGCAGAATTCTCCAGAAGCCTCTAGGCCCTCTAGGTAAAGTGGGGGTCATTCTTCTTTGCAGAGCTCAGGGCTGTCTACACAGTACCCAGGGTCACATTTCAATTCTGATCATCTTACGCCTTCTTATTTCATGTTGGAAGCTTCTGCAAGAATGGGGGAGCGGTGAGGGGATGTGGCCCCTTTTTATTGCCTGGGCGACAGACCCAGTTCCTGAGAAGCCCGGTTTGCCTGCGGCTGGGCTGAGTCAGGGAGGGCCAGACAGGCAGGACTCCCAGTTCCTGGCAGCCTCGCCAGCTAGCCTCTGTTTGAACTGCCTGGAAGAGAGAACTTTCAAGAATTCCGATGAATGGAGCAAGGGCAGTGTCAGCCCAGGTGGTCTAGTAGCTGTCTTAGTCACAGGTTCCGAATCAAAGCTGCCTTGAGCTCAGAGGGGACAGACTGCAGGTGCCAAGGACCCAGCGTGAACAGCTGCCCTTTGGCCTAAAAGTCACTGGATCTTGTGGCCCTGTAGTGGTGCATTTGGTTGAGCACACTCATTACAGTGCGAAAGGAACCAGGTTCAAGACTCTGAGCCCCACTGGTAGCAAGGGAGCTTCACAAACTGTGAAACAGGGCTGCAAGTGTCTCTCTCTCTTTCTCCCTTCTCAGTCAATTTCTGTCTCTATCCAAAAATAAAGGATATTTTTAAAAAATTAAAAAGGGGGGTGGGTGATGGGGTACATATATTAATTACCATGAACAAGGACCTGGGTCTGAGGCCCCATTCCCAAACTGCAGGAAGATACTTTAAGAGTGGTGAAGCAGGTCTACAGATGTCTTACCTTTCTCCCTCTCTATCTCCCCCACTTCTCTCACTTTCTCTTTGTCCTATCTAATAAAATAGAAAGAAAGAAAAAGATTAAAAGAATAAGGAAAAAATGACAGTCAGGAGTAATGGATTAGTGCTAGCACTGATCCCCAGAGATAAACTTGGTGGCGAGAGAGAGAGACAGAGAGACAGAGAAAGAGCGAGATCTCCAAATCCTTATCAGATTGGGGACACAAACCCAGCTCCAGCCCACATACACAAAGAATGTGCCCCCCACAGCCCCCTGCCACTGAACTCTGATCCCCTTTTCATTCCACCCACTTCCATCCTTCAAAATCTCTTGTTATCTTCAAGTTTCATCTTGAGAACCTCCTCCCTAAGAGCCTATTTCCTCAGCAGCCCTGAGCTCTTTCTCTGAAGGGCTAATCTGACACCATCTCCTCTCCCTCTCCTGCAGCCTGTCCCCTGTGGGTGGGTGGGGTCTCACCTCCTCCCTCCTGGGCAAGGAAGGTTTTACAGCTCTGTGCAGGGTCTCCAGGGGAAGCAGGGGTGGGCAGACTTCCTCCACCAAGGACCTGAGTCACAGCCGTGTGTGGCTCACAGGCAGTGGATGATTCTTCCGTGTTCCTTGTGACAGTGCTTTAAAATAGAAAAACGGAGACTTGCATGTGTAAGGTCCAGGGTGTGAACCTCAGCACGGAATATGGCGGTGCAATGCTCTTTGATTCATTCTTTCTCATGAATACATTATTAAATCTTTAAAAATAGAAAAACCATTGGTCTCCTCCACACCAGTGCTGGCTGGTCCCCTGGCTGGGTAAATAGTCTTTGGATTGGTATCAACAGGGTTTTGACTTAATGTTAGAAATGTCCAGTTTTTGTATTTGCAAACATATTAGCATAACAGACGACTTTTGAAGTAGTTAAAAATACATGTGTGGTCTGGGAGGTGGCGCAGTGATAAAGCTTTGGACTCTCAAGCATGAGGTCCAGAGTTTGATCTCCAGCTGCACATGTGCCAGAGTGATGTCTGGTTCTTTCTCTCTCCTCCTGTCTTTCTCGTAAATAAATAAAAAATACATGTAACAGGGACTGGGTGGTGGCACACCTGGTTGAGCGCACACATTACAGTTCACAGGGACCTGGGTTCAAACCCTTGGTCCCCGCCTGTAGGGGGGAAGCTTTGTGAGTGGTGAAGTAGGGCCGCTCTCCATCTCCCCCTTCCCTCTCAACTTCTGATTGTCTCTATCTAATAAATACAGATAATAAAAAAAAGTTTTAAATGTATGTAACAGTTTGGAAAGGAGAATGCTCTTTCCCATTTTTCTTATTCTGTGAAAGAGCTATTGATCCATCTTTTTTTTTTTTTTTTTTTTTTTTTTGCCTCCAGAGTTATCACTGGGGCTCGGTGCCTGCACTAGGAATCCACTGCTCCCGGAGGCCGTTTTCTCATTTTTGTTGCCCTTGCTGTTTTGTTGTTATTGTTGCCATTGCTGTTTTTGTTGTTGGATAGGACAGAGAGAAATGGAGAGAGGAGGGGAAGACAGAGAAGGGGAGAGAAAGACAGACCTGCTTCACCGCCTGTGAAGCGACCCCCCTGCAGATGGGGAGCCGGGGGTTCAAACTGGGATCCTTACTCCGGTCCTTGTGTTTTGTGCCATGTACACTTAACCCACTGCGCTACCGCCCAGTCCCCCTATTGATCTATCTCAACGCAGATACTTTTTCTTCTTTAATTTCTTCTATTTATATTTTTTAATTTTTACAACTAGGGTTATTTCTGGGACTCAGTGCCTGTGCCACTTCCAGTGATGACTTTCACTTCTTCCTTCCTTCCTTTCCTTCTTTCTCTTTCCCTCTCTCTCTCTTTATTTCTCTCATTCATTCTTCCTTTTTCTTAGTGAAAGACAGAGGGTAAAAGAGGTAGAGTGAGGCAGAGAGAAAAGGAGAGCCACCTACAGCTCCGCTCCCCCACTCAGAGGCTCCCCTCTCCCACCAGACACTCCTAGGTGGCAGCTCAGGGTTTGAACCTGGGTTCTCCCACAAAGTGAGTGTGTACACTCTACTGGGTGAGCCAGACACCTTTTATTTTTTTATTTAAAAAAAAATTCCCTTTTGTTGCCCTTGTTTATTATCATCTTTGTTGTTATTGCTGTTGTAGTTGTTGGGTAGGACAGAGAGAAATGGAGAGAGAGGGGAGAGACAGACACCTGCAGACCTGTTTCACCGCCTGTGAAGCGAACCCTCTGCAGGTGGGGAGCCGGGGACTCAAACCAGGATCCTTACGTTGGTCCTTGAGTTTTGTGCCATGTGCATTTAACCCTCTGCACCACCGCCCAGCTCCCACCTTTTATTTTTAATGTGGTGGTGAATTCAAGGTCTCAGGTATGCTTGAGCCCTCTGAATTGTCTCTCTCGCCCAGTTTCTCCATTTATGTTATCAGAGAGAAAAACACCACAGCACTACTCTGTTATCCACAGAACTGAACTGGGTACCACCCCTTGTGCTCCCCCATAGTGTCAGAACTCGAACCCAGGATCTCACATGTAATAAGGTGTGTACACGCTGTTAGGTCAGCACACTTCCTGGGCCCCCAGATACACTTAATTAATTTATTTTGGTGCTCGGGTTCCACCCCTCCTGCTGGGCTATTTATTTATTTATCAATTTTAATTTTCAGATAGAGAGATAGAGAGGACTGGATTCAAGCCCCTGCTCCCCACCTGCAGGAAGAAAGCTTTGCGAGTGGTGAAGCAGGGCTGCAGGTGTCTCTCTGTGTCTCTCCCTCTCACCCCTTTCCCTCTCGATTCCCAACTATCTCTATCCGATAAATAGATAAAGATAATTTTTTAAAAAATGTAAAAGAGAGATAGAGAGGAGAGACACCATGGTTAAATTCAGAGCTCCCCCACCCCTGGAGCCATGCACAGCGCCCTCTCGTGGCATGGAGGCTTGAGCCTGGGTCTTCATGCTTGATAATATACATGAGGTGCAACCACTGAGCTGTCACCTCTCAGGCCCAGCTTCTTAGCCTGGATGTGTTAAACTTGAAAACTAGCCTGTTTTCATTGGAACACACACACACACACACACACACACACACACACACACACACACACACACACACACACACACACAGCTGAGCACCAGGGGAGAGGCAGCCTTCATGAAGGTGGACGTTTGAACCCAGGCCACCCACGCCAGCAGGTCTTTGCGTCACCTGGGCCAAATTCCAGCACGTCCACCCGGATTCCGCCTGAACCCGGGAGGCCTGGGTAGGAAGCAGGATCATAAAACTGGCCCGGCAGCACAGATAGCATTGTTTTCTCAAGGTGTCGCAAGATGTCGCATGTGTGTCCCCCGCTGGGGCTGCTGGCACAGGACTCAGGTCGAGTTAATGTTTACAGTGCCTGAAAGTCTGCAGAGCAGGACAAAGAACGGTCCCTGCCATGGCTCTGTGACCTGCAGCCCTGCCCGGAGCCCACGCCGGGCTGTCCACCCACCAGCCTGCCCAGGAGTCCTGCCAAATGCTGAGCACTAAGTGTTTAGTCATTTCTTGCATCACATTGGCCAGACTGTGGAGCTGGCCCCCGTGTGTGTGTCTCTAACTGCCTTGTGCTTCAGACGGCTGGTTTCCAGATAGGCTGCTGTCGGCCTTGAGGGCCTGCCAGCACAGCTGTCAAAGGGGCCATCTCCCCACCCCAAATCTTGCCGTGATGGATGGGGCTCTGGGGTGAGGCAGTCACGTGCTGGGCTCTGGTGGCCCAGTTTTCCCAGCTGGAAAGGGTGGCCTCTCTGTCTTTTAGGAAGGAGAGGCTTTTGATATTGTCACCTCCCAGGAGCCCAGGACCTCTGTGTGGGAGGGCAGGGCATGAACTGATGGCTTGTGGGAGGGCAGTGTGTCTGGGAAGAGGCTGGCACTGACAGATGGACAGGAGGACAATTGTCCGGCCTCGGGGACAGCATTAACAGCAGCATGGTGACTTATCCTTTTGGATGGTGAGGTCATATCTCTAGCAGACGGTTCTGCTAGTGGGGTGACACAGAGACGAAGCCAGCAGGGAGGGGATTCTCTAGCAGAACATAGTCTTCAGAGCCAGGCTTATTTACCATGGAGTAAGAACGGGCCGTAATCTCGTACCTATCACCATGTGCAAGGATCTGAATGTGAATTCCCTGCTCCCCACCTGTGGGGGGGGACACTTCCTGAGCAGTGAAGCAGGTCCACAGGTATCTCTCTCCCTCTCTGTCTCCCTCCTCTCTCTCCCTCTCTGTCTCCTCCCTCTCTCTCCAGTCTAATAGAATAGAAAGGAAGAAAGAAAGATGAAAAAAATAAGGAAAAATGGCCACCAAGAGCAGTGGAGTCACACTGTTGGCACTGAGCCCCAGCACTAATCCTGGTGGCAGTAAAATAATATTAATACTAATACTACCAATTATAATAAACTTGCCCTGTAAAAGTAATTGACTCACCGATGTCAAACTTTAAAAAATGCCTTTGTTTCATGGAAAGATGGTGGAGGCATGTGGTGGTTTGGGGATTGAACCTGGGGTCTCTGAGTCTCAGGCCTAAAAGTCTGCTGTCCTTCCACTCTACTCTCTCTACAGAAGGGCATTTCCTCCCTTTTAATTTGTCAGAAGAAACAATGCAGAGTGTCTCTGTCCAAGTAGACACCCAAGGGAGTCAGGCAGTAGTTGCAGTGGGTTAAACGCATGTGGCACAAGTAAACACTCAATTCAAAGCATTCCTGTAACCTGCCTCAAGACAGGGGTTCCAGGGCCCCATTTCCCTCCTGGATGAGCAGATCACACAGACAATAGAATGAGGATTCATTCATTCCATCGCTGCTAATCCACAGTGTAAGGGGCTGGGCAATGACCTGACTGACTGATTGTACATGTAACCATTCACAAGGACCCAGGTGTGAGCCCCTGGTTCCTATCTGCAGGTGTGGGTGGGGGAAAAGTTTCATGAGCAGTGAAGCAGGTCTGCAGGTGTCTCTCTCATTCTCTGTTTCACCCTCCCTCTCAATTTCTCTCTGTCTCTATCAAAAATAAAGAGACAAAAATATATCAAAGTAATAAATAAACCTTAAAATCTTACTTCGGGTGATAAAATGCATCCAGTCACATGGCAAAAGCCCACCCCCCCCCCCACACACACACACAACTCCCTGACTTAACTCGTCTCCAAGAAAACGGTCCCCACCTAGGAAAGGACATCACACCAGCTGCTTTGTGCTAGCATCTCATCTCCCCGATGTCTGTCTGCCAACCCTCAGATGGAGAAGACTAGGAAGTACAGCCTATTCCCGGGCTGGCAAGATTCAGCCTCTGCTTTCATAATAACTGCCATTTCTCACTCATACGCTTGTGACAACAGACGGATCAGAAAGGGGGGTGATGAGGAGAGCGAGAATCTGCAGAAAACATTCTGATGGCTATCAGTCTTACAAACTCGGAAGTTCTTTTCCTAGACTGTACTGCTCCACTAAAAGAACAAAGATTGTTTGGAAAAGAGAGATCTTTGTCAAGGCATATAAGATCTTAGTGATTCGGACACCCCAGGCTTCCTCCTCCGTGGTCTCTACTGCAGGGAACGGGAAAGAAAGATGAACAGGCAGAGTCATCATTGTTCTCCAAAATGAGGGTGTTCAGGGCTAGGGAGACAGCATAATGATTTTGCAAAAAGACTTTCAAGCTGGAAGCTCTGAGGTCTCGTTCCCTCTCTCTCTCTCTCTCTCTCTCTCAAACAAATAAAATACAAATACATATGTTCTCACTCTAAATTCGCTGGAATCATATGAAGTGAGGTGTTGGTTTGAAACTGATAACACCAGGAGTCGGGTGCTAGTGCAGCAGGTTAAGTGCAAGTGGCACAAAGCCCAAGGACCAGCGTAAGGATCGCGGTTCGAGCCCCCGGCTCCCCAGCTGCAGGGGAGTCGCTTCACAGGTGGTGAAGCAGGTCTGCAGGTGTCTATCTTTCTCTTGACGTCTCTATCTCCCCATCTCTCTCCATTTCTCTCTGTCCTATCCAACAACAAAGACATAATAACAACAACTATAATGGCTACAACAAGGTCAACAAAAGGGAATAAATATACAAATAAATTAAATAAGTAAAGTTTTAAAAAAGAAGAAGAAAGAAACTGATAACATCATCCTCATCCTTCAGACCACAAAAATCAGAGAGAAAAGAGCGAAGAGTGTCGAGGTGTTTTTTTTTCTCTCTATTCAGGGATCACTGAAGACATCTTTGAGCATGATTGGATCTGGGTTTGGCAAGGCAGAAAGTCAAACAGAAGATCAAAACAGAGAAGGAAACGGTGACTAAAATAAAAGTGAGATGTGCTCATGTCATCTCAACATGCCAGACCCTGTAAATGAAGTCAGGAACTTTATCTGGAAGGTTCTGGTGAGCTCTTCCTCCGTTGTTAGGCCAAATAGTTTATATCATTTTTGCCACCAACGTTATCATTGGGGCTCAGTTTCTGCACAATGAATCCACTATTCCCGGCAGACATTTTTCCTTTCTCTCTTTCTCCCTTTCACACACACACACACACACACAAACACACTCTCTCTCTCTCTCTCTCTCTCTCTCTTTTCTTTCTGTCTTTTTTAACAGGACAGAAAGAAATTGAGAGGGGAAGGGAGGGCGAGAGGGAGAAAGAAAGATACCTGCAGACCTGATTCACCACTTCTGAAGCATTTCCCCTGCAGGTGGGAAGCAGGGGCTCGATCCCAGGCCCTTGTACATGGTAACGTGTGCGCTCCAGTTGGGTGCACCACCACCCAGCCCCCCACCTTATAACCTTTTGTTTTGCACCCACCCCCCACTTTATACAATTCCTTAGCCAATAACTTGAACTATTTTAGCATCCCACAATCCCACTCCAAGGCATGTATCTGTAGGTATGGTGATGCTAATTGGTAAGGGGCTCTGTATTCCCAGCTTCACTATTCACATCTGAAAGGCCTGTCCTCAGGTGGCTGGATAAAGAGCCCCTGGAATGCTGGGGTGCTAGTTCAGCAGGTGAGGTGCCTGCACGGCCAGTCGAGAGGCTCTGGTTTGAGCCTGAGATCCCCTGGCCACAGAGGAAGCTCTGGTGCTGTGCTGGGGGATGGAGTAGTGAAGTCCTGTGTGCCTGAGCCCCCAGCATCATAATATATAGACTGGGTGGAATATCCCAGCCTGTGAGAATGGGTGACATTGTGTCTTTGGGGACAAATTGGATGGAATTCGAGGCGATGATGCTAAGCGAAATAAGTAAGGAGGTGAAAGATAAATACCAGATGGTTCCACTCATCTGTGGCACACAGATAACTAAAACAAACAGACTCGCAAAAAAAAAAAAAAAAAAAAACCCTGACTTTTAGACTTTGTGAAAACTGTGGTGAATATCAGAGGAAGTGGGGAGGGGAGGGAGGAGTCCTGGGAAAGGGCGTTTGGGGGGGTGCGGCAGGGGCTTCGGTGAGAAATGAAGCTCCAGACACTTTATAATGTTGCAAAGTGGGTCCAGGTGGTGGCACACCTGGTTGAGTGCACGTTACAGTGCACAAGGTCCTGGGTTCAAGCCTCCAGTCCCACCCACGGCGGAAAGTTCACCAGTGGTGAAACAGTGCTGCAGGTATCTCTGTCTCTCTCTGTCTTTCTCTTTCTCTCAATTTCTCTGTTTCTACCCAATAAATAATAAAATAAAATTCAAAAAATAATATTGCAAACCAATGCCCAATCAATTTAAAAAAGGAGGGAGGGGCTTGGGTTTACTTTTCTACATGAGTTAATTGGCGTCGATTTTTCAGATCAGCAGGTTTACCAAAAACAAACTAACAACAACAAAAAATACAATAGATGGGGTGGCCTGTGGCTCACCAGGTTAAGCACACACATTACAGTGTGCAGGACCCAGGTTCAAGTCCTCACTCTGAACCTGCAGGGAGGAAGCTTCTGGAATGGTGAAGCAGGTGAGAATGGGTGACATTGTGTCTTTGGGGACAAATTGGATGGAACTCGAGGTGATGATGCTAAGCGAAATAAGTAAGGAGGTGAAAGATAAATAGCAGATGTCACTCTGTCTCTCTTCCTTGCCCCTTTCAATTTCTCTCTGTCTTGATTCAAAATAAATAAATATTTTTAAAAATTCAACTTGTTAGTGACAGAACAGACTTGATGATGAGTGGGTTGGGAGCTGGGAGAGAGAGAGATACCTGGTGAGGAGGGGAGGGAGGGCTGGCTGGCAGCTGCAGCTAGGGGTCGGGGGGCACTGCCCTGGGCAGCCCATGGAATCATCCAAAAGAGCTGGGCAGCCTCCGGCCAGCACTCCCGCCAGGCAGGGGTGGGTGACCTGTGACTGGAGACCTCCTTGGAGACAGGAAGCGGGCTCCTGCATGGGGCTCCCTGTGAGCTGTGAGAGATGGTGGCTCCCTGAGTGAGCAAGTCAATTCAGAGCTTCCTGGGGGCGGGGAGAAGAAGGGGGTGCTTGAAGCCTTCTCCTCATTTCCTGTCCCAGTAGGCCTGGACTCTGGAAGCTTCCAGACTTTTCTCTCCTTCTTCCTGCTGGGAACTGGCTTAATCCATTTTTGTCTCTGCCTCTGTCTCTGTCTCTGTCTCCACACTCTGCCTTCTTCCCCTGAGCTCACTGTCTTCTCCTTCCTCTTGGACAGAGTCTGTGTTCTCTTCCATTGCTTCTACCCACTCAGTGGAAAAACAGCCAAGATTCAGACATGCCTGGATTCGAAGAATGTGCCCAGGACACATTCTGAGGTCTTGGGATCCCTGGGCTGTGGGGAGAGGGACAGCCTAGAGCGCTCACTCCGGAGTCCCTGGCCAAAAGGAGAGCTGAGACCACATCCATGTCCTGCCTGGAACCTTCTACTCCTTCCTGGAGCTTTCACGAGAAAAGCAAAATGAACGATACAGAGTCTCAAAACTGGGCTGACACATGCTGGTGTCCCTCAGCAGCTGGCCCCCGGATCCAAGCCGAGGGGTTGGGGTCCTGGAGGAAGCCCCTCCATGCTTTGATTCCCACTGCTACCTGCCAACACGCTATCTCACAGAGGAGGAGATGGCCCTCTGAGTGACAGAGCTGTGACACCCCAGGAACACGCATCGGGCCCAAGCGACTTCTCTCAGGGGAGACCCCCTCACCCCTCACTGGCAGCCCTTGCTGCCCTCTCAGGCCTGTGGGGGGGGGGGTGGCAGCACCGGGCTGCAGGCCTTCCATGTGGGCTCCCTTCCACAGTTCCATTCCCAGCACTGCCCGCACCAGAGTGCTGATCTGGATCTCTCGTGCGTACATCAATCGATGTCTTTTTATTTTTGTCACAGGAGTCATGCCTGGGGCCCAGTGCTTGCATGATTCCACCACTCCAAGTAGCTGTTTCTTCTTTCCTTTCTTCTAGCTAGAGGCTGACAGACAGAGCAGGATGAGAGTATAGAAAGATGCAAAGTGCAAGGACCAGTGTAAGGATCCCGGTTCGAGCCCCCGGCTCCCCACCTGCAGGGGAGTCGCTTCACAGGTGGTGAAGCAGGTCTGCAGGTGTCTGTCTTTCTCTCCTCCTCTCTGTCTTCCCCTCCTCTCTCCATTTCTCTCTGTCCTATCCAACAACGACAACAACAATAATAACTACAACAATGAAACAACAAGGGCAACAAAAGGGAATAAATAAATAAAATAAATATTAAAAAAAAAGTTAAAAAAAAATGGCCTCCAGGAGTGGTGGATTCATGGTGCAGGCACCGAGCCCAGCAATAACCCTGGAAGAAAAAAAGGGGGGGGGGATGAGAACGACAACAAGGGTGACAACATGGGAAAATGGCCTCCAGGAGCAGTGGATTCATAGTGCAGGCACTGAGCCCCAGTGATAACCCTGGAGGCCGAAAAAGGGGGGGTGAGAGGGAAAGAAAGAGAGAGGGGGAGAGGGAGAGGAGTGATAGAGGGAGAAAAGAGAGAGTGTGTGTTAGAAGGGGAGAGAGAGGGAGAGAAAAAGAGATAGAGAGAGTGATAGAAGGGGAGAGAGAGGGACAGTGATGGAGAAAGAGAGAGAAGGAGAGAGGGAGGGGGTAGAGGTGGGAGAGAGAGAGGGAGAGGGAGAGAGAGAGGGAGAGAGAGAGGGAGAGGGAGAGGCAGAGAGGGAGAGGCAGAGAGGAAGAGAGAGAGAGGGAAAGAGAGAGGAGTGTCTTCCCATGTCAACAGCAGGGCAGACCACAAGCTGAACACACACCTGGCCTGTCCCCTCCCAAGCGGTGGCTGACCTGGCAGAGCTGAGTTAGGCGGCAGGTGGCTGAGGGTCTGGACGGGGCACTGCCTTGTTTGGGTGGGCACCTAGCAACCAGGCACCCAGGTGCTTCCTGCTGCAGCATATGCTCAACCTTTCAGAGAAAGGCCACCGTGTCTCATTCCAAAGCAGAACCTCCCAAATGTCTATTACAAGCTTCCTGGATAGATACGCCTTGAGTGGAAAGACAGCCTCTCCTTCACTCCCCTTCCCCTGGTGACATTTGTAAATGCCATTTCCCTCATTCATTTCCTATCTTTAGCAGGCCTGGTGGGGTACTGCTGCAGAAGGAACCCCGTTTTGGGATTCGGAACTCAGGGGGGGGCCCAGATCGGCTCCCTCCCAGTGACTTGGGGCGAGTCACTCAACCTCTTGGGCCTGTTTCTGCTCCTCGGGAAATCTAGGGGGTTCCCTATCTGAGCTCTGAGATCTCTTTGAACTCTCAGCTCTGATTCATTTCCAACGCGGGCTGGGCTGGCGAGCTGGCTGCCGGTGGCTCTTGTGGGTGTTCCCTCGCATTTGGTTGAGTTTCTAGCGGATCAGATTGTCGTTTTTGCACTTCGAGTTCCCGGTACTGGGTTCCCTTCCCCGGAGGGGCTCCGCTCGGTGCTTCAGCGGCAGCTTTCTCCCGTGTATCATATCCTGACACGTCTGTGACTAGCACTGCTTCCACCCACTGCTGTGTGGGGGATGAGAGGAGCCAGCTCCAACTGGCTTCTACACGGAGAGGGGAAAATTTTTTTTTCTTTCCAAAAAGAAGGTCTATGTAACTTAAGTAGTGCATGCTCAGGCAAGGCTTGATCAAGGCTTCCCACCCATGGCTTCAAGTGACTTTCGCTCATGACTATTCTAGGGCGGTGCTGGGGATTGAGTCCAAGGATTGTGCATGCAGGATTCCCCTTAGCTGCCTCCCTGGCCCAGTTTTTATTCTTTTATCTTTTTTTTTCTTTCTTTCTTTAGATTTTCTTTATTTATTTTTGGATAGAGATAGAAAGAAATTCAGAGGGATGGGGAGATCAAGAGGGAGAGACAGGGAGAGAAAAGAGTGAGAGCAAGAAAGAGAGAGAAGTGAAGTCCTGCTTCACCACTCATGAAGCTTTCCGCCGGCAGGTGGGGACCAGGGGCTTGAACCTGGATCCTCCTACACTGTAATGCATATGCTCAACAATGTGCACCACCGCCTGACCTCTGATACATATTTTTTCCAATGGGGAAGGAGACACAGAGAAGAGAGAGGCCACAGCATCACTCCATCATCCGTGGAGCTTTCTTGGCACTGGGGCTGGAATCCAGAACCTTCTCCTTGCCGGGCCAATTCCTCTAGGTAACATTGCTTTGGGCTTCCGCTGCCCACCCTCCAAAAGGTTGTTCTTGAAGAAACAACCTCCAGGCCACTCTGTGGAGAGCCAGGTACTTCCCCCCCTATCCCCTCCCACCCACACACCTATACACCCAACTCACTTTTGTATTCCTTCGACCAACAACTCCTGTCGGGTGGCTGAATACCACTTGTCCCTCTAAGAAGTTGGGGGACACCGACGGCTCCGGGGTCGCTTAACTAGTTAGCATGCCAGGGTCTCATCGGAATTAACCAGACAAATCACTCCCCCAACTAAGAACGGCCATGCACCACCACCCACGGAATAGAGAAGGAGCTATTGGTCTGTCACAGAGCCCCCACCAAACCCTCATCCCAGAAGTGGCCTGAGGATGCTCCCAAGGGAGGGCCTGGATGTCTGGACAAATCCGACACTGGGGGGCGTGGCCACATGTCAGCCTGGACCAATCAGAGCCCTCTGGGAACAGTGGTCCAAACTAAATCGCAAAGATTTTCTCAAAGGAGGAGGGAAGAAGTCAGTTTTGCCTTTGCAGGAGATCCTGCCCAGTCACCTCCAGCAACCCTCTGAATGCCAGGCTGTTGCTCCTCTGTTCACATAAACCCAATTCCAGGCCCAGAGGGGTGACACAAACCCGAACCGGAAACAGTGCCTGGTCTCACCTATTCCTGTCGAGACTGCTACCCGTGCTCCCCAACTTTCCCCACTATTTACATCCCCTCCCTCTTATTTTTAGCCACAAGTTTTACTTAGTCTTGAAGATAACCAAATATTTCCTGAATAATGAGCCTCTGAATATGCATTCTCTCTAAATGTGAAGCTCAGCCTATTTGCAAATCTAGCACTTGTGTTGAGAGTGTTGCTGGCAGGACTCACAAAATCAGTTTGTCTTTCTTTTTCCTTTTCTTTCTGTTTTTTTTTTCTTGTGAAAAAAAATGTACCACAGCAGAAGGATTTGTTTTGCATGGAGCAGAACCAACTTCTTTCATTCTAATGATTCTGATAGTTCCATATATACTTCTAGGCTTGGAGATTATGAGACAAATCAGTAACAGATGACTGGAGGTGCCTCTGCCACTGAGCAATGAAGTTAGGATGGAACTGAGGGGTCAGGTCAGAAAACAGAAGGGGCTACAGGAAGGGTGGATGCGACTCTTAAAAAAAAAAAAGAAAAAGAAAAGAAAAGAAAAGCCTGGGAAGTGGCTCAGAAAGTAGAGCACTGACTTTCTGTGCATGGGGCCCAGGGTTCAATCCCCAGTATCACCTGGGAGCACCTTGTACAGCACTCAGGGAGCTCCATGGATGATGGATGGGGGCAGGGATATGGTGTCTTTCTTATCTCAGTACCATACACAGCACCCAGGGAGCTGTGTGGATGGTGGGGCAGGGCTGTGTGTGTGTCGGGGGGGGGGGGTCTCTTCTCTTTCAACACCAAGGACAGCACCCAGGGAGTCCCATGGAGGGTGGGGCAGGACTGTGGGGTCTCTCTTCTCTCAGCACCATGCACAGCACCCAGGGAGTCCCATGGAGGGTGGGGCAGGACTGTGGGGTCTCTCTTCTCTCAGCACCATGCACAGCACCCAGGGAGCCCCATGGAGGGTGGGCAGGGCTGTGGGGTCTCTCCTCTCTCAGCACCATGCACAGCACCCAGGGAGCCCCATGGAGGGTGGGCAGGGCTGTGGGGTCTCTCTTCTCTCAGCACCATGCACAGCACCCAGGGAGCCCCATGGATGGTGGACTGATGTTGAGTGTTCTCCTTCTCCCCTCTTTCTCAGTAAACAGAATTTTAAAAAATACTGAGAGAGGAGAGACACTACAAAACCACCGCATCATTTCTGGAGCTCCCTTGGTGCCATTCATGGTGGTTCCTGGGTTTGAACCGAGGGACTCAAGCATAGTAAGGGACATGGCACATGCTCAACCGCATGAGCTGTCTCCTGCCCTCAAGAATGAACTGTAGGGGAGTCGGGCTGTAGCGCAGCGGGTTAAGCGCAGGTGGCGCAAAGCACAAGGACCGGCATAAGGATCCCGGTTCAAACCCCGGCTCCCCACCTGCAGGGGAGTCGCTTCACAGGCGGTGAAGCAGGTCTGCAGGTGTCTATCTTTCTCTCCTCCTCTCTGTCTTCCCCTCCTCTCTCCATTTCTCTCTGTCCTATCCAACAATGACAACAACAACAATAATAACTACAACAATAAAACAACAAGGGCAACAAAAGGGAATAAATAAATAAAATAAATAAATTTAAAAAAAAAAAAAGAATGAACTGTACTCACTGGCCCACTGCACCCCATGTTTATAAAGTCCCATGGTCCTGTGGAAGCAGCCCCAAAGACCTGCACCCTCCCACACTGTCAGCACAGTGAGCTCATGGAAACATCATCATGTGAAATATGTGGTTTTCATATCCCTCTTGTTTTTATGAAAATGTCATTTTTGCTGTGTTTTGAATATATCTCTTTAATTTACTTTTCAGTTATTATATATTTTTTGACAAACCTCAAATGGATCTTTCTGGCCTAGATCTTTTTTGAACTCGGGCTCATCTGATCTGCTGTTTGTAGCACAGTTAAACAGTTTGAAATCTGACTGTCTTGCAGACTTTTTAAAATGCACTTTTTTTTTTGCCTCCAGGGTTATCACTGGGGCTCAGTGTCAGCACTACAAATCCACTGCTCCTGACAGCCAGTTTTTTCATTTTATTGGATAGCACAGAGAGAAATGGAGTGAGGAGGGGAAGGCAAAGAGGGGGAGAGAAAGAGAGACACCTGTAGACTTGCTTCACCCCTTGTGAAGTGACCCTCCTGCAGGTGGGGAGCCAGGGGCTTGAACCAGGATCCTTGCATGGGTCCTCATGCTTAGTACTATGTGTGCTTAACCTGGTGCACCACTGCCCAGCCTCTGACTTTTCTTAGATTTATTTCTTTACTTGGTTTTATAGGACAGAGAGAAATTGAAGGAGAAGGGGGATAGAGAGGGAGACACAGAGAGATACCTTTAGTCCTCTTCACCACTGCTGAAGCTTCCTTTCCGCTGGTGGAGACCAAGGGCTTGAACCCAGGTCCTTGCTCATGGTAACTTGTAGACTTAACCAGAAGCATCACTGCCTGGCCCCATATATTTTTACTTCATCTGAGACAGAAAGTTTCGTGTGTGTGTGTGTGTGTGTGTGTGTGTGTGTGTGTGTGTGTGTGTGTGTTGGGGGGGCAGCTAGAGCACAGTTCCAGTACATGTGGCTACAGAGATCAAACTGAAAGCCTCAGACCCTCGAGTCCAGGTCCCCAATCTCTCCAGTCTTTCTCCACTCCAGAAGGGGCTGTGTGCTATGCTTGTCCCCAAGTGCCATCTTTTGCCAAACAGCACTAGTTTTAGGTGATTCTTTGCACAAAAATGAACTCTTCTACAGGCAGACACACAGGATATTCACTGAAGATGGACAACCAGTCTTGATCCCCTGCCCCCGAGAAGTGTCAACCCCCCCCCCACTGTCTTCCCTTTCACTCAGATCTGGGGACTCTGAGCAGGAGGGCCTCCCCATCATAGCTTACATGGCATACAGCCAGTTGACACTTTTCATAACAAAAGCCATAGGGGTGATGGTGGCTGGGAGACAGCAGAATGGTTCTGCAAAAGATTTTCAGGCCTGAGGCTCTGAGTTCCCAGGTTCAATCCCCAACACCATCCGCCAGAGCTGAGCAGGGTTCTGGTGTCTAAAAGAAGAAGGTGAGAGGAGAGAAAGATAGAGAGGAGAGAGATGGGGGAGAGAGAGAGAGAGAGAGAGAGAGAGAGAGAGAAAACAAGAAAGAGAGACACCAGGGTCTCAAACATCCATGATTCCCTTGTTTGGTCTCCAAGATGCTTCTGTTGTTCCGAACCAGGATACTCACCCGGGAAGGTCTGATCTGGACAATGAAAATGATAACTTGAGCTAATATTGAATGCTGCTTGTGGGAAATGTGAGTGGTTATTCAGATTTCTGATCCACAGTCAGATTATCAGTGTGTGTGTGTGTGTGTGTGTGTGTGTGTGTGTGTGTGTGTGTGATGCAGCCATATGCATGCTAAAGCAGCTGAGAAATTTAAATTCAGAGAAGAATGAGTTCTTGTCTGTATCCTTGGTACCCAGAGTCTGAACTAGTGTGGGGAGTGGCAAGGGGGGGGTAGCCCTCATGCGGTGCACTCAGGGCAGGAACACGCGTGTGTGAGCACGTGTATGGCACCTGCCAGGCTCAGGCACGGCCCAGCTCCCCAGAGTGGCTCTGGAAAAACCCATCTGCCTGGAATTGAATTTGCAAATGAAGGAAGCAAGCAAGGAACTTCTGGCTTAGCCAAGTTTGGACATGGGTATAGGAGAAAGCAGCTCACATGACAGGAGACAAGAGCTGAGTATCACTCTGGCACATGCCACACAGGGATTGAACTGGGGGCCTCAGGCAGGTCTGAGCTTTGGCCTAGGGCCACTTCTCTGGCCTCAACCCCCAGGCTGGTAAGTCCTTCCAGGAACTGCTCCAGGTCTGCTGCATCCACATAGCTGTCGAAACAAAAGACTCTGAAGGGGAGGGCTGGGACCTGAGCCTGGGCCCTTGTGCACTGTAATGTATTGCCTCAACCGGCTGCACCACCGCCTGGCTCCTTGTGATCATGTTTTAAAATGGAAGATGCAGTCGTTTCACTTCACAGGGTCTAAAGACAATGGGTGCAGGATCGGAAGATGACTTACTTGATGGAGCACACACCTTACCGTGCCTGGGCTCCAGCCCCAGCACCACATGGGAGCGCCATGGACAGCACGAAGGAGGAGCCATGGATGGTGGAGAAAGGCTGTGGGGGCTCTCTCTGTCTTTGTTTTTCTCACACACTTTAAGGATATGGAACTTAAAAAAAAATTAGGCTGGGGAGGCTCCTTGGAGGTGTACCTGAGTTTAATCCCCAGTGTCACATAAAAGGAAAGAAAGAAGGGAGGAAGATAGGAAAGTAGGACAATAGAGATGATAGGTACATGCTAAAAGAATAGATAGACAGACGAATGGATAGACGATAGACAGATGATAGATTATGGATAAATGATAGATGAATAGAGAGATAGATGGTAGGCAGATGGACAGATGGATAGATAATAACAGATGATGGACAGACAAATGGATAGATGGATGATAGATTATGGATAGATGATAGATGAATAGAGAGATAGACAGACAGACAGACAGACAGATGATAGATAGATGGACAGATAGATAACATAGATGATGGATTGATGATAGATAAATAGATGATAGATTACATAGATAGATAGATAGATAGATAGATAGATAGATAGATAGATAGATAGATAAAGAGATAGATAGACAGAGAGGGTAGGCAGACAGATGGACAGACAGGCAGACAGCAGACAGGCACCTGTTCCTGCAGGGCCTGCAGACGGCCGCTGAGTGCCGACAGCAGCCCCCGGCATGGGGAAGGCAGCTCAGAGGACCAGCTTCTTAAGTTTCATGAGTGGGTGAAGAAAACATGAAAAGATCAGCGCTTCGTCTATTTTTAGTCGGGGCATCTGTTTGACCACTCTCCTCGTTCCGTCTGGCTTCTGCAAAACTTATTTTTTGCTTCTGCCCACTCCCAACACTGTGGGAGTCACCTGAGCTCCTGCAGGTTTAAGGTTTCGCAAAGAAAGCCAACGGCAAGTGCATACTGTAACTTTTTTGGCTTTCTTCTCAGCTGATAAGCACCAGCCCCTCAGAGCAAGGTCTTTGAGAGAAGAGGCTTTTAAGTCTCCTTAGAAGGGAAGGGGGTGGCTGGCTGCTTGGTTCAACAGCTAGGTAACAAAGTGGTAGGCCCAGAGAGGGGGAGGCTTTACAGGCCACGGAGCAGTGATGTGGTGTCTCTCCTCTCTGCCTCTCTCTGTGTCTCTCTCTCTTCCTATCACTCTAACCTTGGTGGCAATAAATAAATAAACAAATAAACAAAGGAATAGTAAGGCCATTTACTGAAAATGTTTCCCTTCCTTCCTTCCTTCCTTCCTTCCTTCCTTCCTTCCTTCCTTCCTTCCTCCTTCCCTCCCTCCCTTCCTTCCTTCCTCCTTCCCTCCCTCCCTTCCTTCCTTTCTTTCTTCCTTTCTTTTCTTCTTATCAAACAGTATAAGGCTGGCTGTGGCAGGGATTATCAGCCCCAATCTCTGGGTCAAGCTTCCAGCAGAATTCTTAAAAACTAAGCCCCCAGGATCAGGCCGTAGCGCAGCGGGTTAAGCACAGGTGGCGCAAAGCGCAAAGACCGGCACAAGGATCCCAGTTCGAGCCCCCGGCTCCCCACCTGCAGGGGAGTCGCTTCACAGGCTATGAAGTAGGTCTACAGGTGTCTGTCTTTCTCTCCCCCTCTCTGTCTTCTCCTCCTCTCTCCATTTCTCTCTGTCTTATCCAACAACAACAACCACAACAATAAAAATAAAAACAACAAGGGCAACAAAATGGAATAAGCAAATAATAATAATAATAATAAAAAACTAAGCCTCCACCCCTGCTGCCCCATCCTGCTAGCTGACAAAATACCTCACTTGGATAGTGTGGTGCTTTGCCATGTGGGCAGCTCAGGTTTGAACCTGTTCCCCACTGCTTTGGAGGAAAGCTTGGTGCTGTAGTCCCTCTCCCCCCATAAAGAAAGAAAACCCCCCACACACACACACACACCCCACACACACAGAGTCAGTTTTAGTTTTAACTGGTTCCTTCCTCCGGCAACAGGCAGGGAGCTGCTGTTGCCATCACATGACCCTGAGATGACCTTGAGGGTGATTTGTTTTGTGCTAAGGATGACAGACAAGAGAGTCAGAGGGATTTGGGGGAGGGCGGCGGGGGCCAGTGTCCAGGGAACCTGCACGCTGGTCCTGAAATAGCTCCTGGGGGTGAGGGAGAAATCATTCCACAGTGGGGAGATACCCTCGCTGTTTTCCTAACATTCCTCTGTGCAGTGACTGGTTTCCACACGGCTCTGTGCTTCAGCCCACAGGCTCTGACGGCATCCCTCAGAGGCCCAGGGCAGGCGGAAGGAAGCTCAGCCCACCACGCGCACAGGGAACATCATGGGTGGCACCAAGGGAGCTCCGTGGGTGGAGGCGCAGGGCTGTGGTAGTCTCTCCTCTCTAAATAAAATAATGAAAAAGTTCAGCTCAGGGGGGCAGGCAGCAGTACACCCAGTTAAGCTCACATAGTACTAAGCACAAGGACCCACGTACTTAGGGATCCAGGTTCAAGTCCTTGGCTCCCCACCTGTGGGGGTGGGGGACGCTTCACAAGAGGTGAAGCAGGTCTGCGGGTGTCCTTCTGTCTCTCTCCCTCTCTATCTCCTCCTCCTCTCTCAATTTCTCTCTATCCTGTCCAATAAAATAGAAAGAAGGGAAAAAAAAGGTCTCCAGGACCAGTGAATTCATAGTGCTGGCACTGAGCACCAGTGATAACCTTGGTTTGAAAACAGAAAAAAGAAAGCAAACAAAGAAAAAAACCAGAGGACAGTCATTTGTTAACTTGATTCACTTTGCGGTGTATGTAAATATCGAGCTGTTCTAATAACCCTGAAACCATGTGCTGATATCGCTCAGCTGTATCTCACATTTTTAAAGAGTAAAAACTAAACCTTCTGGAGATTCAGTCTCATGGGCATTGACAAATAGTGATTGAAATGCTTTAGTACAAAAAAGCAGAATGAGCCCTATGCAAATAACAGAATATTATTCAGCCATGAAAAGGAATGGAGTTTTGATACATGAACCGCAGGAACTCGGTGATCCTGAAATAAGGCAGGCCTGGAGAGTCCTTCTGTCTGATGGGGGGTGGGGGGGGGCGGGCTTCTTGACTCTTCTGGTGGACAACTACTGTGGCCCTCAGGTCCCAGACTCATCTTCTTAGAGAGACCCTCCTCCAAGAAGTCCTCCAGGCTTGCTCCTCAACACAGCCCACACTGTTTCCTTCCTCCTGGGCTTGTCCTACAAACAATGACTGTTTTTTAGCCCTATGGTAGAAAACAACTTTTCTCTCTGTTTATAACAACTATCTGTGTAAGGCTAAAGACAGAGTGAGTCTTTGATAAATATTGACAGAACAAAAAATAAATAGAGAGAGCTTTCAAGTGTCAAGGAGTGAGACTTAATTGCATTTTTAACTACAGTAAGCTTGCAATTAAACATTCATTTTGAAGTTGACTTTCTAATAAAAAGTAATAACTCTCCTTGGCCTAGTTAGTTACATTAATGATTGCTACAAGACTCTTTCCCACATACAACTAGGATGTGACACACACACACACACACACACACACACACACACACACACACACACACACGAGATTAGGTCCAAAAACATGAAGATGTTTCCTAAGTGCCTTTGCACTCAAATGATTCCCCTCAAAGATCATGGCATAAAGGAATCTCACACCCTCTGACTAAATATTTTCCAATGCAAAATCAATTCCTCTGTGGAAAATTGAAAGGATGAATGTTAAATTCTAAAAGCATAACAGGGAGTGGACAAAAAGAATTCCTAAGAGTCGGAAGAAAATGGAATCCACACATTAGTGGTGTGTGCTATGTGGGGAGACTTGGCTTCTTTGGGGGGGGGTGTGGTGTGTGTGATGTGGTGTGGTGTGATGTGGAGGGTAGGGGTTGAAGCTGTTTTTTATTTTTATTTATTATTGGATATATATAGAGAGAAATCGAGAGGGGAGGGAGGGAGGGGAGGGAAAGATAGAGAGGGAAAGAGACAGAGACTCCTATAGCCCTGCTTTACCCCTTGTGAAGCTTTCCCCCTGCAGGTTCAATCCCTAGCTCCACTTTCTTCTGCCATGTCTCTTCCATGTCTCTCTCTTCTCTCTCATCCCTTGCCAACTGCTCTGCCTTTCATGGTGCTTCCTCTGTGTGTGGTGCCCGGGGGCTCAAATCTGAGACTGTACACACGGTTAAGTGCTGCGTCCCACAGGCTGAGCCATCCCTGGCCCTCCTTTTCTCTTCAGCATCGAGAACTCCTAGGCTACAGGTGCACCTGGGCTTGCCTGGGACCTGGCCTCCTAGCCTGCCCCTCTACCTGGACCTCTCTCAGACCTGGCAAGGTCCTCTCTGCTTGTTTCAACCACTTAGACCATTTATCAGAAGTGTGTAGTATTCCAGCTAAAGCAGTCCTAAGAGGGAAGTTCATAGCTATACAAGTACACATTAGGAAACAAGAAAAGGCACAAATAAACAGCCTGATTGCACATCTTAAAGACCTAGAAGAAGAACAACAAAGGAATCCTAAAGCAACCAGAAGGACAGAAATCACTAAAGTTAGGGCAGAAATAAATAACATGGAGAATAGGAAAACCATACAAAAGATCAATGAAAGTAAATGTTGGTTCTTCGAAAGAGTAAACAAAATCGACAAACCTTTAGCCAGACTCACAAAACAAAAAAGGGAGAAGACCCAAATAAATCGGATAGTAAATGAAAGAGGAGATATCACAACAGACACTGCAGAAATTCAACATATCATGCGAGGCTTCTATGAACAACTATATGCCACCAAGCTAGAGAACCTGGAAGAAATGAATGATTTCCTAGATACCTACCAACTTCCAAAACTAAGTAAAGAGGAAGTGGATAACATGAACAGACCCATCACAGCTAATGAAATTGAAACAGTTATCAAAAATCTTCCCAAAAATAAAAGTCCTGGACCAGATGGTTTTACAAATGAATTCTACAAAACTTTCAAAGAAGAACTAATACCTCTACTTTTAAAAGTCTTCCAGAAGATTGAAGACACTGGAATACTCCCTGCCAGCTTCTATGAAGCTAACATCACCCTGATACCAAAAGCAGACAGGGACACAACCAAAAAAGAAAACTACAGACCAATATCTCTGATGAACATAGATGCGAAAATATTGAACAAAATTCTAGCCAACCGGATACAGCAGTATATCAAAAAGATTGTTCATCATGACCAAGTGGGGTTGATCCCAGGCATGCAAGGTTGGTTTAATATACGTAAATCAATCAATGTGATCCACCATATCAACAAAAGCAAGACCAAAAACCACATGGTCATATCAATAGATGCAGAGAAAGCCTTTGACAAAATACAACATCCCTTTATGATCAAAACACTACAAAAATGGGAATAGATGGAAAATTCCTGAAGATAGTGTAGTCTATATATAGCAAACCTACAGCCAACATCATACTCAATGGTGAAAAACTGGAAGCATTTCCCCTCAGATCAGGTACTAGACAGGGCTGCCCACTATCACCATTACTATTCAACATAGTGTTGGAAGTTCTTGCCATAGCAATCAGGCAGGAGCAAGGAATTAAAGGCATACAGATTGGAAGAGAAGAAGTGAAACTCTCCTTATTTGCAGGTGACATGATAGTACACATGGAAAAACCTAAGGAATCCAGCAAGAAGCTTTTGGAAATCATCAGGAAATACAGTAAGGTGTCAGGCTATAAAATTAACATTCAAAAGTCAGTGGCATTCCTCTATGCAAACACTAAGCTAGAAGAAATTGAAATCCAGAAATCAGTTCCTTTTTCTATAGCAACAAAAACAATAAAATATCTAGGATTAAACCTAACCAAAGAAGTGAAAGACTTGTATACTGAAAATTATGACTCACTACTCAAAGAAATTGAAAAAGACACAAAGAAGTGGAAAGATATTCCATGTTCATGGGTTGGAAGAATTAACATCATCAAAATGAATATATTACCCAGAGCCATCTACAAATTTAATGCTATCCCCATCAAGATCCCAAGCACATTTTTTAGGAGAATAGAAAAAATTCTACAAATGGTTATCTGGAACCAGAAAAGACCTAGAATTGCCAAAACAATCTTGAGAAAACAGAACAGAACCGGAGGCATCACACTCCCAGATCTCAAACTGTATTATAGGGCCATTGTCATCAAAACTGCTTGGTACTGGAACATGAACAGACACACTGACCAGTGGAATAGAATTGAGAGCCCAGAAATGAGGCCCCTCACGTATGGACATCTTAATCTTTGACAAAGGGGCCCAAACTATTACATGGGGAAAGCAGAGTCTCTTCAACAAATGCTGTTGGAAACAATGGGTTGAAACATGCAGAAGAATGAAACTGAACCACTGTATTTCACCAAATACAAAAGTAAATTCCAAGTGGATCAAGGACTTGTATGTTAGACCACAAACTATCAAATACTTAGAGGAAAATATTGGCAGAACTTTTTTCTGCATAAATTTTAAAGACATTTTCAATGAAACGAATCCAATTACAAGGAAGACTAAGGCACGTATAAACCTATGGGACTACATCAAATTAAAAAGCTTCTTCACAGCAAAAGAAACCACTACCCAAACCAAGAGACCCCTCACAGAATGGGAGAAGATCTTTACATGCCATACATCAGATAAGAGTTTAATAACCAACATATATAAAGAGCTTGCCAGACTCAACAACAAGACAACAAATAACCCCATCCAAAAATGGGGGGAGGACTTGGACAGAATATTCACCACAGAAGAGATCCAAAAGGCCGAGAAACACATGAAAAAATGTTCCAAGTCTCTGATTGTCAGAGAAATGCAAATCAAGACAACAATGAGATATCACTTCACTCCTGTGAGAATGTCATACATCAGAAAAGGTAGCAGCAGCAAATTCTGGAGAGGGTGTGGGGTCAAAGGAACCCTCCTGCACTGCTGGTGGGAATGTCAATTGGTCCAACCTCTGTGGAGAACAGTCTGGAGAACTCTCAGAAGGCTAGAAATGGACCTATCCTATGACCCTGCAATTCCCCTCCTGGGGATATATCCTAAGGAACCCAACACACCCATCCAAAAAGATCTGTGTACACATATGTTCTTGGCAGCACAATTTGTAATAGCCCAAACATGGAAGCAACCCAGGTGTCCAACAACAGATGAGTGGCTGAGCAAGTTGTGGTATATATACACAATGAAATACAACTCAGCTGTAAAAAATGGTGACTTCACCGTTTTCAGCCGATCTTGGATGGACCTTGAAAAAATCATGTTGAGTGAAATAAGTCAGAAACAGAAGGATGAATATGGGATGATCTCACTCTCAGGCCGAAATTGAAAAACAAGATTAGAAAAGAAAACACAATTAGAACCTGAACTGGAGTTGGCGTATTGCACCAAAGTAAAAGACTCTGGGGTGTGGGGGGGGGGGTGGGGAGAATACAGGTCCATGAAAGATGATGAATGACATAGTGGGGGTTGTATTGTTAAATGGGAATCTGGGGAATGTTATGCATGTACAAACTATTGTATTTACTGTTGAATGTAAAGCATTAATTCCCCAAGAAAGAAATTAAAAAAAAAAAGTGACAGAAAAAATACTTCAGACTTGTGTTTTAGAATAAGTAAGACCTGGAAGGTAGACCTAGTGGAGCTGCTGTCAGGAGTCATCTCTCCACAGGCGCTAAGTTCAAAGGGCTCCCATCATTCAATTCTGTTCTGTTCTGTTTTGGAAGGTATTTTTGGTCAACTGGTGTTTTACTCTATAAATTATTTATCTCAATGTCAAGGATAACCTCAGCTCTGTTAACTACTGCCCGAGGGCCTCATAGTCAAGAGGGAAATACAAAAAAAAAAAAAAAAAAGAAGTGTGTAGTATTCTACCTAAGAAGTGCAGACACTTGGGCACTTGAGAGAAAGTCTCCCTGCCTGTTCAAAGGCCTGGTTAACATGGGTCTTTGGGGGAGACAGCAGGCCAGTGGGGGCAGCACCCTTTGCCCTATACAGTAGAAACGGGGGTGTGGGGGCTGAGTGTGTTGCATTGTTTCTATTCATTGATTTTTGTGATTAGCAGTGGGTTACAAGGCTGTGAGATTACAGTGTACACTTCCACACCATTCTTGCCACCAAAATTCTGTATCCCCCATCCTCCCACCTCACAAAGATAACCACCAGAGTTCTCACAAATCCTACAAAGTGTGCTTGCTTCTGTTTCATTTGAATTTTTTGTTTTGGTTTTGGTTTGGTAAGTTACCATAATCAGATCTGTAGATTCTACATCTGAGTGAAACCAGCTGGCAGTTATCTTTCAGCTCTATTTCACTCAGCAGCATCACCTCCGGTTCCGTCCATTCTTCCCCAAGTAACACACTATCATTTTTTTTTTATTGCGGAGTTATATTGGAATAACTTCTTTAGTTAGTTATCTATTGATGGGCATTTAGGCTGCTTCCACTTTTTGGCTACTGTGAATAATGCAGCTATGAAGACAGAGGTGCATAGGTCTCTTTGAATTAGTGCTGGAGTGTTGTTCTTTGGATAGGTGCCTAAGAGTGACAGTACAGGGTCATAAGGTCATTCCATTTTTATTTAAGGAGACAGTCTTTCAAAGGAGCAGCACCAGTTTGCATCCCATGAGCAGTGAGGTAGAGTTCCCTTTTCTCCACAACCTCTCCATGCATTAATTCGTGGTGATTGTGTGTGTGTGTGTGTGTGTGTGTGTGTGTGTGCACGGACAGCAAAGAAGCAATTATAGAAGCCAGAACCCTCACCTTCTTCACCCCATAAAGAATTTTGGTCCACACTCCCAGGGGAGAGAGAAATATTAGGGAAAGATGACCAGAGGGCTCTAAGCCCCAATTCTATCAAGACCTGGAAAGGGAAAAGGAAAAAAGGAAGGACATTTGGAAGTAGTAACAAGTGTAGATGTGACTTAGGAAGAGAAGGCAGGACCATAGAGAAGATGGGCAAATATATATAAATATAGATAGTTATAGAAATACATATATTTGTATTTATAAATACAGATAGTTTAGAAATATATATAATCTATATAAATACAGATAGTTATAGAAATAGGGAATCCGGCTGTAGCGCAGCGGGTTAAGCGCAGGTGGCGCAAAGCACAAGGACCGGCATAAGGATCCCGGTTCGAACCGGCTCCCCACCTGCAGGGGAGTCGCTTCACAGGCGGTGAAGCAGATCAGCAGGTGTCTATCTTTCTCTCCTCCTCTCTGTCTTCCCCTCCTCTCTCCATTTCTCTCTGTCCTATCCAACAACAACAACAACAATAATAACTACAACAATAAAAAAAAAAAGGGCAACAAAAGGGAATAAATAAAAATAAAATAAATATTAAAAAAAAAAAGAAAGAAAGAATAGTCAGCCCTTATCTGTGACCTTGGGAGAACCACTGCAGTTCCCAGTGGAGGGAATGGGGACCCAGAGCTCTGGTGGTGGGAGCGGTGTGTAAATCACTAATAAAGAAATAAGAAAAGGAGGCGGGGAGAGGTCCTGGCTCCTCTCCACTCGCCAAGAACCAGATGTTCAGTCCCTGCCCATGTGTCTGCCTCCTGTGTCCCTCAGACGCACAATCCTGTTCAATCCGAGACCTGGTGACTGGTGCTGTGTGGGGCAGGGCTGGGCACATGCCCAGGAAAGTGCCTACATTTTGCGCATGCCTGAATCCCCTCCCACAGCCTGTCTTCCAGTTCCTTTATGCCCCCAAGCAGTGAGGGCAGCGCCCCAGCTCAGAGACCTTCAGCCCCTCCTGAGCTCAAGGTCCTTGACGTCTTTCCTGCACTTCCTAGTCTTCAGTAAAAGCATTTCAGGCTGAACCCATTCCTAAGAAATATAGCTGAATGTCTGCCTTTTCTCTTTAATAGTTGTTTATGTTTTTTTTTTCTTTCTTTCCTTCTTTTTTCTCTTTCTTTCTTTCTTTTTTTTTTTTTTTTTTTACCAGAGCCTTACTCAGCTTTGGCTGATGGTGGTGCTGGAGATGGAACCTGGAATCACAGAGCTTCAGACATGAAAGTCTATTTACAGAAACTTGGTACTATCTCCCCCACCCGTAATATTCATTTATTTTAATTGAGAGTCCAGGCAGTAGTGCACCTGGTTAAGCACACATGTTATAATGCACAAGGACCCAGGTTCAAACCCCCGGTCTCCACCTGCAAGGGGAAAGCTTCATGAGTGAAGCAGGGCTGCAGGTGTCTCTCTGTCTCTTTCCCTCTCTCTATCTCCCCTCCCCCTCTCAATTTCTCTCTGCCTTTATTCAATAATAAATAAAAATATTTTTAAAAATTTGATGCGGCAGAGAGAAATTGAGAGGAAAGGGGAGACAGAGAAGGAGAGAGAGAGAGACACCTACAGGCCTACTTCACTTGTGAAGCCTCTTCCCTGCAGATGGGGAGCGGGGACTCGAACCTGAGTCCCTGTACATGTGTGCGCTGTACCAGGCATGCCACCGCCTGGCCCTTATCTCTGTGTGTTAATACCACATGGGCATGGTGACCGCGCCCATTCAGGTGGCATCTCTAAGCCATGTGTGTGGCTATTAAATGAATTAGGCCCCATCCCAGCAGGTACCCGGAGCCATGAGAATTGCAAAGCAGAAAAGGCACATTCACCAAGTCCCCATGTTGCCTCTGGTCAACAAGCGTCCCTGTTCTCCAGGGACCAGGACCCAGTTTTCCTGTGAGTTGCCAGGAGACCCCACGCCATGCTTGGGCGGTAACAGGTGACCCTGTGTGGTCTTGAGAGAGTGTCACACAGGGCGGAGGGGCTGGCTTGTCACATTCCTGCCTTTCTCAGCCTCTGCATTCTCCCCATTCAGATCTCCACACCCCGCAGCAGAGAGGAGGCAGCCACGGGGAGACAGCACAAGGTTGTGGGCAGAGGGCCCGGGTTCAGTCCCTGGGCTGCAAGTGTCAGAATGGAGCAGTGAGCTGGCCTCTGCCCCATAAAGATAAATTAATACCTCAAAAGTCAACAGGGCAAGCAACCACTTCCTCTGCAGCAGGGCCCTGCCCTGGGCTCCAGCTCATCAGACACATGCATAAATGAGCCTCTGGACATAAAAGCAGAGGGGCCAGGCAGTGGTGCACCCCATTGAGGACACGGCTCACTGTGTGCAAGGTCCCAAGTTCAAGCCCCCGCTCCCCACCTACAAGGATGAGCGGTGGAGTAGGGCTGCAGGTGTCTCCCCTTCTCTGTCTCCCCCTTCCCTCTCAATTTCTCTCTGCCCTAGCAAATTAAATAAAATAAATATTTAAGAAAAAGAAAATAAAAAACAGAGGGGCTGGGTTGTGGCACACCTGGTTGAGTGCTCATATTACAGTGCACCAGGACCCAGGTTCAAGCCCTCGATCCCCACCTGCAGAGACTCATGGGTAGTGGAGCAAGGCTACAGGTGTCTATCCCTCTCTCCCTCCATTCTCCACTTCTCCTCAATATCTCTCTGTCCTATCAAATAAAAATAAATGAATAAATATTTTTTAAAAGGCAAAGAAGGGAGTCGGGTGGTAGCGCAGCAGGTTAAGTGCAGGTGGCACAAAGGACTGGCACTAAGGATCCCGGTTCAAGCCCCCGGCTCCCCACCTGCAGGGAGAGTCACTTCACAGGCGGTGAAGCAGGTCTGCAGGTGTCTGTCTTTCTCTCCCCCTCTCTGTCTTCCCCTCCTCTCTCCATTTCTCTCTGTCCTATCCAACAACGACAACAATAATAACTGCAACAATAAAACAACAAGGGCAACAAAAGGGAATAAATAAATCAAAATATAAAAAAAAAGAAAAAAAAATTTTTAAAGCAAAGAAAATAAAAACAGAGGGCTGGGTGGTGGCACACCTGGTTGAGAACACACATTACCATGCACAAGGACCCAGGTTTGCAGCATGTGCGTTCCACCAGGTATGCCACTGCCTGGCCCCCCAAGGACCCAGGTTTGAACACTCACTCGATCCCCACCTGCAGAAGGAAAGGCTTCAGGATTCCCTCTCTATTTTTCCCCTTCTTTCTCAATTTCTGTCTCTATCCAATAAATAAAATATTTAAAGAGAGAGAGAGAGAAGAGGGAGTTATCTTCCCAAGAGAGGGGAACCGAGAACATTTCTTCCTGAACCCAGGAACTCAGCCTCAGACCTCTCAGGATGTGGCTGGCAGAGCAGGAACTGTGCAAAGCACTCTTCCCAGGGTACAGGTGCATGGATGAGGGGTGTGCGTCTGGTGGGGAGGTTGAGGGGTGAGGGTCTGAGCTTCAGAGGGTGCTCCTGGCTCCCCACCAAGACCCGGGGCCCAGAGGCTCAACCGGGACCAGCCCCCTGCCCCCATGAACTCCCTCAACTCAAGCCCCATGGCGAGAGTGTCTGCCCCAGGCCCCCCATGAGCAGGGAGCCCTGTATCTTGGTTTCAAAGGGTGACCCTGGGGCAGAGCGAACAGGGGAAGGGGGTTATTTATCAGCAGACACCCAGCATGTTAAGGTGACTGAGTGTAGCACTGGGCAGGTGCCAAGGGATATAACACCTGGGCAACCAGCACTGCCCCTCAGCCCTGCCCCGCCCTGCCCCACCCACGCCCTGTGCCACTGGTCCTGACCTGGACCTCACACTGCAGTGGGCTCCAGAAATACAGACACTGGCGCCGGGGGGGTGGCCCATCCAGGACAGCACACATGTTGTATAAGGGCTCTAGTTCAAGCCCCTGCTTCACACCTGTTGGGGGAGGGGGAACACACACATTTCATGAGTGATGAAGCAGTACTGCAGGTGCCTCTCTCTGTCTCCTTCTCTATCTCCCCTTCCCCACTCAATTTCTCACTGTCTCTATCAAAAAAATTAAATAAAGTGTGATAAGAGATAGAAAAAGTCATTGATCAGGGGCTAGACAGTGACACACCCAGTTGAGTGCACATGTTACAATGTGCAAAGAACTGAGTTCAAGCCTCCACTCCCCACCTGCAGGGTGGAAGCTTCTGAAGCAGTGAAGCAGGGCTGCAGGTATCTGTCTTTCTGTCTCTCTTTATTTTAATGTTTCTCTTTTAGTTATCTTTTTTAAAAAAAATTTATTATTATCTTTATTTATTTATTGGATAGAGAGAGCCAGAAATTGAGAGGAAAGGGGGTGACAGAGGGAGAGAGACAGAGAGACACCTGCAAACCTGCTTCAACACCTGCAAAGCTTTCCCCCTTCAGGTGGGGACTGGAGGCTCGAATCTCAGTCCTTGTGCACTGTAACATGTGCACTCAACCAGGTGTGCCACCACCCGGCCCCTCTTTTATTTATCTTAATGTCTTCTCCCACCTTAATGTCACTCTTTCCAATCAAATAGAAAGATCTCTTCCCTGATCCAGCTTTCTAGTCCTTTTCCCAACTATGACACCATCTCCCAGACAATAACTTGGGTCCACCTGTATATCAGATGTCAGGCTCAGGCAAAAACTGGTGAAGTCACGGGCCCTGGGAATAGACCTAAAATAGACCTACTAGCTTTTTCCAAAATGGAGACCCCAAATTTTCATCTGTAATATTCTTGCCTTTAGGTTCATGATTAGTCAACAATTTAACTCTTTTTTTCAGCCACCAGGTTCCAGATGCTACCACGATACCAATGGGACTTCCCAGGCAGATGATCCCACCAATGTGTCCTGGAGCCCCACCTCCCCAGATCCCTGCCCCACTAGGGAAAGAGACAGGCTGGGAGTATGGGTCAACCTGCCAACACCCATGTTTAGCGGGGAAGCAAGTACAGAAGCCAGACCTTCCACCTTCTGCACGCCATAATGATCCTGGGTCCATGTTCCCAGAGGGATAAAGACAAGGAAAGCTTTCAAGGGAGGGGATTGAATACGGAGTTCTGGTGGTGGGAACTATGTGGGATTATACCCCTCTTATCCTATGGCTTTGTCATTATTCCCATTTATAAATAAAAATTAAAAAAAAAAAGAAAGGGAAGAGGAAATGGCTGCTAGGAGCGGGAGATTCATTGTGCATACACCAATCCCAGTGATAACCCTGGTGGGGTGTGTGTGTGTGTGTGTGTGTGTGTGTGTGTGTGTCATTATTTTAAAATATAACAATTTAGGGCCAGGTGGTGGTGCACCTGGTTAAAGGCACACATTACAGTGCACAAGGACCCAGGTTCAAGCCCCTGGTCCCCACCTGCAGGAGGAAAGGTTCACGAGTGGTGAAGCAGGACTGCAGGTGTCTCCCTTTCTTATCTTCCCCATCCCTCTCAATTTCTCTTTGTCTCTATCCAGCAATAAATAAATAAAACAATTACATATAACAATTTAAGAATACAGTTTCACACTTAATACACATGTATATAATTTAGCACACTTCTAAGTTCTAGGACTGTTAAACCAAAGAGATCCCTCCTCCTACCCTCCCACCACCCTGCTCCTTCATCTCCTCTGATAACTAGAATTTTCATTCTGAGAGTCAGCTTGGTCACAAATACTACTTTGCACAAGTCCTGCATCCTCTTCCTCCTTCTTCTTCTCCTTCTCCTTTTGTATTGCCACCAGGGTTATCACAGGGTGTGGTGCCTGCAGTGAATCCAGTACCCCTGGCAGCCGGTTTTTCCTTTGTTCTTTTTATTTGATAAGACAGAGAGACTTTGGCAGGGGAGGGAAAGATAGGGAGAGAGATAAAGAGATAAAGAGATACCTGCAGTACTTTCTTCAGCACTAGTGAAGCCTCCCCCCTGCAGGAGCGGAGCAGGGGATTGAACACCTCATCCTCAGACACGGTAATGCGCTCAGTTTAGGCTTATGGTGGTGCGGGGGATTGAACCTGATATTTAGGAGCCTCAGGCATGAGAGCCTGTTTGCATAACCATTATGCTGTCTCCCCCACCCACAGGAAGCCTTCTGAATGAATGAATGCTCCACGTCCTGAGAGAAACGGTTCCATTCTTCTGCCTCAGAGGACTCTGAAGACTCTTGTCCACAGGGGCAGCCCCAGCCTGCATTCCTGCCCCCCTCCCCCACAAATCTGGCCCCAAGTCGTGCCAAGCTTCCCTTCCCCTGGAGACCTCAGCCCCTGGGGTCCTTTCTGGGGGCCGTCTCTTAGGGCTGAAGCGGCTCTTCCCCAGGTCTCAGCCTCCTCCTCCCATAGGCACAAGGGCTGGTGGTCTCCCCATCACCTGCACATTACAGTCCCTTACAGTCCCTTACGGTCCCTTTCCTTCCTCGCTAGGGAACACGTGGGTAGCATTGTTTCCTCTGCCCCAAAGGTTAGCATGCAATTTATGCTTCCAGCACTACACAGAGAAAAGTGCTGGATATCCTCTAGACAGGGCACCCTCCTGCTGTTCCCAACTCACATGCTGAAAATGGACTTTGGAGCACAGCACGGGCCCACATCAGGTGAGGCTGTGAGGCCAGGACCTGCCTGAGGGGATCAGTGCCCAGATAAGAGGAGGGGCCAGGGCTCCTCCCTCTCTCTCCTGGGCCCCCCACCCAGCCACATGTGAGGACACTGGGGACCTGGGGCTCCCCAGTAACTCAGGGAAACCAACCCTGTTGCTACTTGATTTTATTTTGTTTTTGCCACCAGATTATTACTGGGGCTCAGTGCCTGCATGACTTCACTGCTCCTGTTGGCCATTTTTTCCCCTTTTATTGTTTTCTTATATATAATTTATTTATTGGGTAGAGGATAGAGAAAAGTTGAGAGGGGGAGGGGGAGATAGACAGATAGATGAATAGATAGCTAGATAGATGGATAGATGGTGATAGATATGGACCTGCAGCGCTGCTTCACTAATTGAGAAGTGTCCCCACTGCAGGTGGGGACCAGGGACTTGAATCCAGGTCCTAGAGCATAGGGATATGTGTGCTTAACCAGGTGCCCCAACACCCAGCCCCTATGTATTTATTTTTTCTCTCTGCAAGAGACAGAGAAGAATAAAGAGGGGAAAAAGCAAATTAAATGTAAAAAAAAAAAAAAAAGAATAAAGAGGGGGAGAGAGGGAGGGGAAGAAAGACAACTGCAGCACTGCTCGATTCCTTGTGAAGTCTCTGCTGCTTCTGCCTTGAACCCGGGTCCTCAGGTGCGGTCGTGTGCGGAGCCCAAGGGCCTGGCCCCTACCACCTGTTGTTCTTCTGCTTGTAGTCCAAGACTGTGAAAAGGAAAAATCCCTGTGTCTCTCTGGTTCAGCGCAGCAGTGAGAAATGAAACTAGGTCCTCACGCCTACAGGCGCCCGGCCCTGGCCAACTTCACCAGAGAGAAAAGAGACAAAGACAGAGGCGACTGGGTGATGGCCCACCAGCTACAGTGCACACTTAACCACGTGTGAGGACCCGGGTTCGAGTCCCAGGGCACCGCACAGGAGAGTCTGCATGCGGGAAGCTTCACGAGAGGAGGGGTGGTGCTGTCACTCCTCTCTCTGTCTGTCTCTCTCCATCTCTCTCTCTCCCTCTAGCAAAAAAATAAAAAGTCTGGTGGGAGTGGTGGAATCATATGGGCATGGAGCCCCAGTGACAACACTAATGGCACTGGCGGGGGAGGGAAAGCAACACTCCAGTACCACTCCGCCGTCCAGGGAGCTCCCACTCAGTGCTGGGGCTCGAACCCAGGGTGTCATGCATGATGAGCCTGGGTTCTACTGGCTGAGCTACCTCCCAATTCTAAATTCCTCTTATTGAAGTCACTCAGCCTATGGTATTTTATCACGGGAGCCCAAGTGGATTAATAATATACAGCATTAAAATTTTTTTATTATCTTTATTTATTTATTGGATAGAGACAGCCAGAAATTGAGAGGGAAGGAGGCGACAGAGAAGGAGAGAGGCAGAGAGGCACCTGCAGCCCTGCTTCACCACTTGTGAAGCTCTCCCCCTGCAGATGGGGACCAGGGGCTCGAACCTGGGTCCTTGTACTTAACCAGGTGCACCACCACCCGGCCCCGATATACAGCATTTTATAAAGCTACACTGAATGAATGAATGAATGAATGAATGAATGAATGAATGAATATATCATTTCCTATTTGTGATCAGACTAAACATTGGAAAGGTGGGCCAGGGAATTGTTTTTTTTTTTTAATTTTGGTTATTTTCTTATTTGTTTGCAATATTTATTAGTCACTATTTAACGGGGGCTTGCAAAATCATAAAACCTCAAGGGGTACAGTTCACACTGCACAAATATGTGTCTGTGTGTCTTCCACAAAAGCCCTAGTCTCCACCCCATAACCAACACAGTTCTCAAAGTCAAAGAAGCAGTTTGGATATCAACTGCAAGTTGTCTTGCTTTACTCATCTGTGTCCCACCCTGTCTTTCACCTCTCTCCTTATTTCCCTCAGCATCTTCACCTCCACTTCCACCCAGGCCAAGGCTGAAGGTCTCCTGGGCCAGTGTCCCCGCCACGTGGGGCACCAGGCCACGTGGCGGCCATGCACACACCAGGGCTGCTCCGGCCCTCCCTGTGTCTCTGCTCACACCTCCCTCCCACCCCCGGGTCAATGACAGGCACTTCCGGGCAAAGTCCACCTCATAGCCCAGACAGCCACAGCTCCTCCGTCTGCAGGGACTTGCTTCACTGCCAAACAGCTTTCATGTTATCTTTTAAAAGAAAAGCCACTCGAGTGTTTGCATTGTTAAAAGCTTCCATGCCTGGCAGACAGGACGCACAGAGTTCTGTAGACTCCTTTGCAGAATGCTTTTGCACCTTCTAAAACATTTGTGTGGCCGCAATTTTTGATTCAGAGAGGAGATATTTTCAATATTGCCATGATCTCTTTTTTGCTGTCCTGTCCCAATTTTCATAGAGATTAGTTCCTGTTGCCCCCAGAATCCTGATTCACTCTCTTTTAAAAAATTTAGATTAATTTTATTTTAATGAGAGCGATACAGAGAGAAACACACACACACACACACACACACACACACACACACACACGGAGAGAGGGAGAGACTGAGAGACCAAGAAACTGACCAGAGCACTGCTCAGCTTTGTCTTAAGGTAGTGCAGGGAACTGAACCTGGGACCTCTGAGCTTTAGGCATGAAGTCTCTTGCAGAACAGTTACCTTGTCTCCCCAGCCCTGGTTTTCTGTTTATATACTTGAAAGCTACAAATCGGTGCAGGGTGGTGGTGCACCTGGTTGAACACACACATTTCCATGTGCAAGAACCCGAGTTCAAGCTCCCGGTCCCCACCTGCAGTGGGGAAGATTCATAAGTGGCGAAGCAGGGCTGCTGGTGTCTCTCTGTCTCTTCCCCTCCCCTCTCAATGCCTGTTTCTACCCAAAATAAATAAATGAATTGATTTTATGAAAGAAAGCTAAAACTTAAAACTCTTCTATGTTTATTAAAACAGCAACAGCATCAACAGCCACCTCTCTTGACCAGGAAGGTTGCCCAATGGTCAGGGCACAAGACCTGCAGGTGTGAGGCCGGGTGGCACCCTGTATGCTGGGTGTGGCTCCCACCCCTCCCTCCCTCCCTCATAAAATAAGTAAAGAAATCCAACCTCCCTGATAGCCTGTTGGCATCTTCTGGACGGGGTGGGACAGAATGAAGTCTGTGTGACTTTTCCCAAGCAACAAGTTCAAAGCTTCCAAACTCTCTCCTCACACTTGGTCCTTGGCTGGAGGGTAGGCACAGTGTAGGTTGGCAGCTGGCAGGCCAGACGCACCCTCCTTGGGCCTGTGGCCACCCCCCACACATACACCACCACCACCACCACCACCACCACCACCACCAAGTTCATTTTGTGGAGAAAATTCAGAATCACCAGCATCCACATTCTCATTGTCTGGCCCGATGGTCACAGCCTCCCATTCAAACACAATGTCTGTACACAGACGGGCCGGGTGAGTCACTGCTCCATGCCAGGAACCTGAGTTCCAGCCACATGTGTCATCTGAGCCTCACAGGGGCCCTGCTTTGGGCCCTGCCCTGTTCTGCAGAGGGGCAGCCAGAGTCTTCAGGCCTGTGTATCTCAGCACCAAAGCACCTGCTCCAGCCTCTGACACTGCCCCCTTCCCTCCCACCATCCTATTTACCAACCCCTGTTTCCTGGGAGCCACCCCCTTTAGGGGGTGCTAGGATTGCAGACTAGAGAGCAGGACCTCAGGACCATCTTTTGCCCTTGAAGAAGACAGGGCAGGACAGGGCAGGGCAGGGCAGGGCAGGGCAGGGATGGTTGTGTGAAGAAAACACATCTACCTTCCTAAGAGAATGATCTTTTTTTTTTTTAAATGGGTGCTCTTTTTTAATTTCCTATTTGTTAGACAGATAAGAGAGGAATTGAAAGGGGAGGAGAGAGAGGAGAGACAGAAGGGCACCTGCAGCCTGGCTTTACTGCCATGAAGCTTTACCCCTGCAGGTGGGGACTGGGTCCTTGAGTCCGGGGTCTTGCGCACTGTAATGTGTGCACTCAACTGGGCGGGCTCCTGCCCCACCCCCAAAGAGCAATCTTAGCTCATTTATTTAATGAATAAGCTTCGTTATTTCCCAGTCAAAGCCTACCCACCAAAAATAATATCTATACTGATTGCGATTTCTACATCTTCGTATTGACGTCTATCATGATAACTTTGGAGAACCCCCACTGCACATGAAGCCTCGTCCAGCAGTGGGAGTGGCATGGAACTATGCCCTGTGATCTTGCAATCTTGTAACCTGCTTTTAATCACAAATAAAACACGGGCGGAAAAAAAAAAAAACATTCATGGATTTTCAAACCCATCACAGAGCCCAGGGCACAGAGACACCAGCTAAAACCCAGATAGTGGCCAGGACTACAAGACAGAGGAAGGGCTGTCCCCAGCCACCTCCTGCTCCCTCCAGGCAGGGGTCACATGAGTAGGGTAAGAATGTCACCTTGGTCACCAGAGAAGTGGCTCCATGGTTGAGCATTGGGCTCCGACACCCCATTCAACCCCCAGCACCTCAAGAAGCCTGGTGTGCTCTGGTTTCTTTCTCTCCCCTCTCTGTCTCCGGGGACACTCTCAAGTGTGATCAGTAAGATAAAATCCTGAAAAGCAAAAAGGAAAAGAAATGCCAGGTGTGGAAAAGGTGAGGGCTGGGCCACAGAACTTCATAAGAACCCAGTTCACAAAGTCAGGGGCAAGGAGGCAGGCGAAAGCCTTGGGCCTTTCCTAGAGTCCAGGGAGCCACTCAGACCCTGGAGGGGCCAAAGGGCTGGAGAAGTTCCCACAGGCACAGGAAGGGGGTCAAAGGGCAGAGGGAAATCTGGAAGCTCCCGTGAACACTGGAGGGGGGAGAGAGACAGTTCTGAAACTGGCAGGCCGGGCTCTGAGCAGACTCAGGAAGCCCAGGGGGGCCCTGGAAGAAGAGTTCCCCCCCACCACCACACACACAGACACACACGCTGCTCACCCTCTCTTTGGAGGTAGCGGGGAACTGAACCTATGAACAGGAGCAGCTGGAGGTCGGGCTGGTCACACACAGTTCATGGACCTCAGCATCTCTCTCCCAGAAGATGCCTGCTCTTTCTAGAGGTGATGTGACTTCCTCTGCTTCCTCCTCTGCCTGCCTGCAGTGAAGCCTCAAGCCCAGGAAAAGCACTAAGCCTGTGCTCTGTGGCTCTAACAAAGGAACAGCACACAGGACCCAGAGACCTACACTGATGCCACAGTGTTCACAGAGCCCAAGGGAAGGGAGGGAGCTGGGTCACTGCAGCAAAGGAGGAGAAATGCAGGAGGGGAAGAGTCATATGGACATGCTAGAAATAAGAAAAGAAGAATAGGAGGAGAAAGAAGAAATAAAAAGAAAAAAGGGGGGTTTGGGCAGTAGCACAGCGGGTTAAGCACATGTGGCGTAATGCGCAAAGATCAGTATAAGGATCCCGGTTCGAGCCCCTGGTTCCCCACCTGTAGGGGAGTCGCTTCACAAGCAGTGAAGCAGGTCTGCAGGTGTCTGTCTTTCCCTCCCTCTCTGTCTTCCCTTTCTCTCTTGATTTCTCTTTGTCCTATCCAAGAATGAGGATAGAAATAACAACAATAATAAACAACAAGGGCAACAAAAGGGAAAAAATGGCCTCCGGGAGCAGTGGATTGAATGCAGGCACTGAGCCCCAGCAATAACATTGGAGGCAAAAAAAAAAAAAGAAGAAAAAAAAAGAAGAAAAAAAAAGAAGATCAATACCAGGGCTGGGGAGACAGTATAGCAGTTCTGCAAAAGTCTTTCAAGCCTGAGGCCCTGAGGTCCCAGGTTTAATCCCCAAGCACGAACCTCAGCCAGAGCTGAGTCGTGTTCTAGTGTCTCTATCACTCGTTAAAAAATTAAAATACTTACATATTTTTAAAAACTAAAAAATAAAGGACCAGGTGGTGGCGCACCTGGTTAAGTGCACACATTACAATGTGTGAGGACCAGGGTTCAAGCCCCTGCTCCCCATCTGAAGAAGGAAAGTTTCACAAGTGGTGAAGCAGGGCTGCAGGTGTCTCTCTGCCTCTCTCTCTCTCTTTTTAAATTTTAAATACGTATTTATTTATTTCCTTTTGTTGACCTTGTTGTTTTATTGTTGTAATTATTGTTGTTGTTGTCGATGTTGTTGTTGGATAGAACAGAAAGAAATGGAGGGGGAGGGGAAGACAGAGGGGGAGAGAAAGATAGACACCTGCAGACCTGCTTCACCACCTGTGAAGTGACTCCCCTGCAGGTGGGGAGCTGGGGGCTCGAACCAGAATCCTTAAGCCGGTCCTTGAGCTTTGCGCCACCTGCGCTTAAACCGCTGCACTACCGCCCGACTCCCTCCCTCTCTTTTTATTATTTATTTACTCCAGCGTTATTACTGAGGCTCGGTGCTGGCACTATGAATCCACTGCTCCTGGAGGACACTTTCCCCCCAGTTTTATTGGACAAGACAGAGAGATATTGAGAGAGGAGGAGGAGATAGAGTGGGAGACAGAGAGAGACACCTGCAGACCTGCTTCACTGCTTGTGAAGCGACTTCCCTGTAGGTGGGAAGTTGAGGCCTCGAACCAGGAGCCTTGCGAGGGTCCTTGTGCTTTGTACTATGTGCACTTAACCCAGCTTGCCACTGCCCGACCACTTCTCTCTCCCTCTCTTTCTCCCTCTTCCCTCTCAATTTCTGGCTGTCTCTATCCAGTAAATAAATAAAGATAATTGAAAAATAATAAATAATAAACAAACAGACTATATGGTTGCACCAATGACCCCCAAATTCCAAGAGAAAAGGAAATATCTAAAAAAATAACAACAGAAAAAGAAAAGGAAATCAATACCCAGATGGGCGCGCCAAGCCTAGTGGTATAAACAGTGATCTCACACACAGATACATCCGTGCCCTGGCCAAAAGGCAGAACTCCTCAGAGAACACAAGAGTCCCAGGCAACGTGCTGGTGACCAGGTACAGGTCAAGTACAGACACACGGGATGGGAAGCACATGGTAGGAAGACATCTATCCAACAAACAGCGTAAAACAGTAAGTGTCCTCAGATTAGTGCCAGGCCAGGGAGACTTCGCAGCAAGACTGCTGGAGAGGGGGAGAGTAGATTTTAGTAATGAAAGAGTGATGATAGACTGGTACCCAGATTAAAACAAACAACTCCTCAAGAAGAAGACTCCTCAGTCCTCCATGGACATACAGCTGCAAACAGAACAACAACAACAGACAGACAGACAGAAAGACCCAAGACCCACAATCGTAGACTTCAACACTGCTGAGTCAGCAACAGGACAAACAAGGCTAGTTGAAGACACACAGAGAGATATTTGAAGAGTCTTATCAACCAGCTGGGCCCACTAGTCTGATACCAGATCTCACCCAGGGGTGCAGAGAGCTCATGCTTCTGCCCACGTGGGCCAGGGGAGTTGCCTTGGAAGCCGTCCCAGCAAACAAACAGCAAGCAGAGTGCCTCCCCAGGCCCCCTTACAGGGAACTGGGAATCAGCAGAAGACACCTCTCAGCACACATCCATGCAGAAGGGCCAAATAAAAATAGTGGCGGTGCCAGCTGAGGGTCAGGCTGCAGGGAGAGAGGAGCTGGTTTCTAGGGAAACAGGAGCGCTCAGACTCCGCCAGGGGACCGTCTTCCCTGACAGAGTTGACAAGTTCAGGTCTTCCTCTGGGACACAGGAGTGAGGCTCCCGGGTGTTTACTCCAGAGGAGCAGACTCAGGCCCATGCACGCGTGGGGTGAGGTGGGGAGTCTGAAGACAAATCCTTGCAACATCTCAGCCCCTTAAAGAACCTTGGGCACACCTCCACGTTAGCTGTCAAGCTCAAGCAGAAATTACTAAAGTTAGGAGCATACCTCAAGAAGGCTTCCTAGCTTCTCTCCACCGGATCCCTATCTCGTCTGCTCTATTCCTGCTTTCTGGTTCTTGTTCATTAATCATTTTGTCCTGTTTTCTATCTTACCACATTGCAGCTGCTACTATGACGCCAACCTGACTTCCCTGGGCAGACGACCTCACCAGTGTTTCCTGGAACCCCACCTCCCCAGAGCCCTGCCCCACTAGAGAAAGATAGAAACAGGCGGGAGGTATGGATCTACCTGCCAACACCCATGTCCAGTGGAGAAGCAATTACAGAAGCCAGACCTTCCACTTTCTGCTCCACATAAAGAATTTTGATCCATTTTCCCAGAGGGGAAGAAATGTTAGGGGAAGATGACTAGAGGTCTGTGAACCCCAATTCCATCAAAATCTGGAGAGAGGAGAAGGAAAAATGAAGGACACTTAGAAGTAGTAATAGGTGGGAGTTGGGCGGTAACGCAGTGGGTTAAGCGCAAGGACGGGTGTAAGGATCCCGGATTGAGCCCCCAGCTCCCCACCTGCAGGGGAGTCGCTTCACAGGCGGTGACGCAAGTCTGCAGGTGTCTGCCCTTCTCTCCTCCTCTCTGTCTTTCCCTCCTCTCTCCATTTCTCTCTGTCCTATCTAATAATGACGACAATAATAATAACAATAAAAACAACAAGGGCAGCAAAAGGGAAAATAAATAAAATTAAAAAAAAAAGAAAACAAAAGTAGTAATAGGTGTAGGTGTGACTTAGAAAAAGAAGGCAAGACCACAGGGGGAAAAATGGGCAAATATATATAATTATAGATAGTTGTAGAAATAATAGTCAACCCATATCTGTGACCTCGCAAGAACCACTGCAGTTTCCAATGGAGGGAGAGAGGACACAGAATTCTGGTGGTATAAACAGTGTGTAATTATTCCCCTGGAGAGAGAGAGAGAGAGAGAGAGAGAGATGCCAGGGCATGTGGTCCTGAGTTCAATCCCCATCATCCCATCTGCCAGAATGATGCTCTGATTCTCTTTCTCTTTATTTCTCTTTTTCAGAAACAGATGAATAAATAAAGCTTGAAAATGCATTTCTTGGGAGTCGGGTGGTAGCGCAGCGGGTTAAGCGCACATGGCTCGAAGCACTAGGACTGGCCTAAGGATCCCGGTTGGAGCCCCCATCTCCCCAGCTGCAAGGGAGTCGCTTCACAGGCGGTGAAGCAGGTCTGCGGGTGTCTATCTTTCTCTCCCCCTCTCTGTCTTCCCCTCCTCTCTCCATTTCTCTCTGTCCTATCTAACAATGACGATGTCAATAACAACAATAATAACTACAATAATAAAAAACAAAGGCAACAAAAGGAAAAATATTCAAAAATTATTTAAAAAAAATTTTTTTAATGCATTTCTTTTTTTCATTCTTTTTTTGTTTTAATTGCCACCAGGATTACCTCTAAGTATGACAAATCCACAGATCCTGGTAGCTATTTTTTCCTTTTATTATTATTCTGTTTTCTGTTTTTATTTGATAGGACAGAGAAATTAAGTGGGGGAAGGGGAGACAGAGAAAGAGAGACAGACACCTGTAGCACTGCTTCGCTGCCCGTGAGACATCTCCCTGTAGTTGGGGAGCTGGGGCTAGAACCCCGGTCCCTATACATGATAAGGTGAGCGCTCAACAGGGTATGCCACCACCAGGCCCCTAAGATGCATGTCGTTACTGTGAGCTGTGATGGGATTGGCAAAGCCCCACAGACAGGCAGAAATGAATGCCTGAGCAGACCTTGTGGGTTGTGTGTAGGTGTCCAAGGGCTGTGATGTGACCCCCTCCACAGGAGGGGCCCCGGGTCTTCCCAGTGCAAGCCCCACCCTCTCCCTGCAAGCACTGAAGTCCTTGCCTCGATGAAGTGCAGGACCATCCAGCACTGGGTCTTAGAACCAATGCATCACACAACTCCAGGGGGTGCTCTCACACAGACTTCAAAGCGCTGGGCTCCCCCGGAATGGGTTGTGTCAGCCACACCCCGCACAAGGCAGCCCCAAGCCCAGCTCTGGGGCCTAGCAGGTCTGCGGTACAGTCTCAGAGGTCTCCCCAGCCTGGAGGATGGGGGACAGGTTCTCTCACCTCCCTAGGGCCTGGCCTTCTGCAGGCGGATACACATTGGGTCTCAGTAAACAGGCACAAAGTGAACAGGCATGAACTAATATCTGGGACTGGGCAGTAGTAAACCTGGTTGACAACAGATGCTACCATGCATAAGGATCTGGATTCAAGCCCTACTCCCCACCTGCAAGGAGGGGACACTTCACAAGCAATGAAGTAGGTCTGCAGGTGTCTCTCTCTCTTTCTCTCCCCCTTTCAACTTCTCTCACCTCTATTAAAAAAAAAAGGAAAAAAGTACATATCAACAACAAAAAGATAAACTAACACCCACCTTATCTGCACAGAAATGGGGGCAAGGAGGCAGTGAACTGACACCCCCAGTGTCTGCACAGAGCCTGAGAGCCAGCATGGGGTCAGCACTTAAGAAAGGTCCACAAAAGATGGCTGACAAATATTAAGATTCTTCCAGATGGAAAGGTGCATGGTGGGCAGCAACTATTAAATTAAAAATAATAACAATGGGGGCCAGGCAGTAGCGCAGCAGTTAGGCGCACTTGACACGAAGCACAAGGACCTGTGTAAGGTTCCGGTTAAAGCCCCAGGTTCCCCACCTACAACAGGGGGTCGCTTCACAAGCCCGGAAGCAGGTCTGCAGGTGTCTATCTTTCTCTCCCCCTCTCTGTCTTCCCCTCCTCTCTCCATTTCTCTCCTATCCAACAACAACATCAATAGCAATAAGGGCAACAAAAAATAGAAAAAATGGCTTCTGGGAGCAATGGATTCATAGTACAGGCACCAAGCCCCAGTGATAACCCTGGAGGCATAATAATAATAATAATAATAATAATAATAAGCAAAAGCCCTAGAGGAACAAAAACACAGATAAAAATAAATAAATAGAAGTCTTGATTTGGGAGCTGGAGGGAGATGCGTAGAAAAAGGACACAAGATTCTTATTTTCAATAGTAAACACGCCAGGACAAAAAGTCTTGATAATGTCAAGGAATTCTAAGAAGACCAGGCTGGACCCTGAGCTGGGGAAGGGTGACATTTGAGTTTGCTCCTGGACTGGGCCGGTGACCTGGTGGTGGCAGCCAGTGGAACACAGGAGTTCCTTCCTCTAGCAGTGCAGACTTCCTGGAGGAACTATGCCTCTCAGTAGCCAAGTCACACAATGCACACACCCCTCCCCCGCCAGAGCACCCCCGACCCGGCTCTGACCCCCTCCTTGCTGGGGTGTCTCCCCCCCTCCCTGGGGACAGATGGCTGGCCACCCCCAGCCGGCCAGCGGGAGCTACCGGGAGGGCTGGTGGCCTTGGCGGTCAACGTGGACACAGGCCTCTGGCCCTGGGTGACGAGCCTGCAGCTCGGGAAACCAAACAGGAAGCCGGAGTTCTTGCACCTGGAGGAAGCGTGAGCCTGCCCTGTGAACACCCCCTCTGCTCTGCACAGCCTGAACCCAGATGACATGGCATGGCAGAGCCTGCCCCCTGTCCCAGGTCCCATGCCCACACTGGATATCAGGAACCCACCCCCCACTTTGCACCCCTGCTGGTTCTCTGGAAGGTCACAGGGTCAAAGGAAGAGGTGCGGTGTGTCTCCCCCAAGATTGCACCGGCTCGACTAGGGGGATGTAGGAGGTGTTGGGGGGGGGGTGAGCAGGATGGGAAGGTCTCTGAGCTCGACTCCCACTCTTCTGGGGGGGGGTGTTGCTGGCCTGGGGTTGGGGGGAGGGTCTGGCATGCCCCCTCAAGTTTGCATAGCTCGACTGGGGGGGGGTGTCAGGAGGTGCAGGGAGGCGGAGTCTTCGATCCGGACTCCTCCTCCGGATGGGGGGAATAGGGAGGTGCTGCTGACCACCGTGAGCTAGTGGGGGTACTCCGGAGCCCCGGCCACGTGCAGCGCCCAGCGCCGACAGGCCGGCTCGGGGTTGTGTAACGCGGGCGGGCCCGGGAGGAGGAGCCGGGGGAGGACTGCGAGCCGGTCAGGTGCGCGCGGCGTGCCCCCCTCCCCGCCCGCGGCCTCGGCTGCCCCAGCGCCTGGCCGCCCGCCCGCTCCCATGGGGTGACGCGCGCCCCGCCCCGGCCCTCCCCCGGCTGCCGGCTCCCGGCTCCCGGGCTGGGAAGTGGGGGAGCGGGGTCCTGGAGAGTAGGGGTCCTCGTTCCTATACGCACCCAGGTCCCCAGCCCGCGGTGCGCCCCGGGTGCATGGCGGAGGGGGGTCGCGGGGGCGGCGCGGGGTGTCCTCCCCAGCCTGACTCAGCCTCCTTCGGGCGGGGAGGGGGGAGCCCGGGGGGCGGGTCCTCCTCCCCCGGCCTCCGGGAGCCGGGAACTTACTTCATTTCCCTGGGCGGGCTCGCCCCCGCCCCTCCCCTCCGGGGCACCCCCTCTTCGGGGAAAGGCCGGGGCGGCCGCAGACACCTGGGGGCCAGGGGGGGTGGAGAGGAGGAACCCGGGTGTGTGTGTGCGGGGGGGTGCTCTGCAGCCACCGGGCCCCACGACACGTGAGGCTCATGTGACGGAGCCGGGGGGGCGGGCACTCCCCCCGGGCCAGACGTGCCTGGAGTCACAGGGCGGAACGCGGCGCCGCCGCCCACCGCGCCCCATTTAACCCAGCCCGCAGCCCCGCCGCCGGCCCGCGCCCGGAGAGCAGCCCAACCCGGAGCGCACCAGCCCGGAGAACAGCCCAGCCCGGCTGGAGAGCAACCCAGCCCGGAGCGCACCAGCCCGGCCCGAGAGCCACCCAGCCCGGCCGGAGAGCAGCCTAGCCCCGGAGCGCACCAACCCGGCCGGACAGCTGCCCGGCCCGGAGCGCACCAACGCGAAGCGCAGCCCCAGCCCGCCCGGAGAGCTCCAGCCCGGCCCAGACACAGCCTCCCCGCCCGGAGCGCACCAGCCTTCCCGCGAGCCAGGGCCGCAGCACCCCGCCATGGAGCGCGTCCCCAGCGCGCAGCCCCCAGCCCGCCTGCCCCCCGCGGCACCCGCGCTGGAGCCGTCCGACTTGCAGGGGTAAGTGCGGGTCCCCAGTGGCTCGGGTTCCCCGGTTCCCCCCCCCCGCTACCCGCGCCTCACGCCCCCCGCGCCCCTTCTCACGCAGGATGGACTTGGCGCACATGTACCAGGTGTACAAGTCCCGGCGGGGGCTCAAACGCGGCGAGGACAGCAAGGTGAGTCCCCAGAAACTTTCCTGACTTGGAGCTGGGCGGGGGCCTTCAAGGGTGGGGGTCTCCAGGAGCTGGGGGCTCCAGGGATGGAGGGTTCCAGGGGCCGGGTGTTCCAGGAGCTGGGGAGTTCCACTGGCTTGGGAGGGGGTCTTAAGGGGCTAGGGCTCCAGGAGATGAGGGGCGCAAGACCTGGGCGGCTCCAGAGGCTGGGGGGGGGGTCTCCAGGAGCTGGGGGTTTCCAGGGGCGGGTGCTCCAGGGACCGGTCTCCAAGAGCTGGGGGTCTCCAAGGGAGGGTGGCCTCTAGGATATGGGGAGCACTGGGGACTTGCGGTGTCTCCAGGAGTTGGGGGTCTTCAGGGGCGAGGTTCTCCAGGGGTGGGGGCTCCAGGGGTGACAGGGATGACGGGTGGGGGCTTCAGGAACTGGGGGGGTCTCCAGGGGCGTGGGTGGGTTCTCCGACCTGAGGGGTGCAGGGAGTGGAGGGCTTTAGGGGATGATGGGGGGCTTCCTGCGCAGTTGCCCCGGGAGAGGAGCGAAGTGGGGGTCTTGGGTGGGTTGCAGTGGGGACGCCCCTACCCACCACCACTGGGGTGCTCACACCTCCCCGCACCCAGCAGGAGACGTACAAACTACCGCACCGGCTCATAGAGAAGAAGAGACGTGACCGGATAAACGAGTGCATCGCGCAGCTCAAGGACCTGCTCCCGGAGCACCTCAAACTTACAGTAAGGAGCCCCTGGCCGCGCGCCCGGTGCCCCCGCCCACCCGCGGGAGGCAGGGAGGGAGGCGCGGGCCGCTCGCCGCCTGCAGGCGGCTCCCGGAACTGCACGCCAGATGGCTCTGGGCGAGAGACTGGGGGGCGGGGGATCCGATGTGGGGGTACCCTTTCCCAGCTCTGGGATCTGTTCCAGAGGCTTGGCACCCACTGGAGGACGGGGGTAGAGCCTGTCAGCCTCCACCACTCTGTGGTCTGCCTGCTCCAAAGCTCCGGACTCGTCCTCCTTTTGATTTTTGGAGTTCCTACTTGGCTCTTTGAGTCAGCCAGAGCAAGACCCCCTTCAATTGCCCCCCCCCCACCACCGTTTAAATAAGAATGTCTGTGGTGTATTGCACCAAGGCCAGGGATTGGGGGGTGGGGTGGGGACTCTCCGGTCCTGGTGCACGATGGTAGAGGAGGACCTGGGCTGAGGAGGAGTGTTTTGCAGAAAACTGCAAATTAAAATTTTTAAAAAATTATTATCTTTATTTATTGGATAGAGATAGCCAGAAATAAAGGGTGAGAAAGACAGAGAGACACCTACAGGCCTGCTTCACCAGTCAGAAATAAAGAGGGGGAGAGAGAGACACCTACACCCTGCTTCACCAGTTAGAAATAAAGGGGAAGAGAGAGAGAGAGAGAGACACCTACACCCTCCTTCACCATTTGTGAAGCTTCCCCCAGGTGAACCCTGGTCCTGGTGCACTGTAATGTACCACCACCCAGCCCCAACTGAAATTTTACACATGTATCAACAACTGTATTCACTGTGAAACACTAACACACACACCCAATTAAAAAGAAAAAGAAACAGCCTATGATCATGCCAGGAAACAAAATAAATACATAAACAGAACAACAATAAATGAATATATATAAGAGGACCAGTAGCTAGACACCTGAGGGTGGGAAGAAGAGGGAAATAAAAAGGTGTTTTTGCCTAGGAAGGAAAGCGCCTGGCAGAGGAGCTGGAGCCAGGCGAGGCCACAAGCAGAGTGGGGAAGGGGCTGGGCTGCTCGATGTTGAAGTCCCAGAAGGCCTGACACTCACAGACAAATGCTGTGGCCTCGGGCTCCCCACAGCTCAAGGTCTGGGGTTAGAGAAGAAGAAGACTGAGAGAGTGTCCCTGCCCGGGCTCATTTCCCTGCCCGGCAGCTGGGACAGGCGAACCCTGGGCCCAGGAGAGGCAGTCACCTGTTCCTGTCTGCAGAGTCTGCCTGCAGTACTAACGAGCCCTTTTTTGAAACCTCAGACTTTGGGCCACTTGGAGAAAGCTGTGGTCCTGGAGCTGACCCTGAAGCACGTGAAGGCGCTCACCAGCCTGATCGAACAGCAGCAGCAGAAGATCTTAGCCCTGCAGAGCGGTTTACAGACCGGTGAGTGCCTGGGTGAGCTTCCTCTGGAGCCTTCGGGCTCCACTCTGGGACTCTGACACCACTCTCAACCGTGGGCCTAGGGCCTCGGGTGGGTAGCGCTAGTCTCTCTGGGGGCCACGCCCATTTCCCCTTTTCCTGAAAGGTCAGGCTTTTCACATGGCATGCCATGAGGTGCCATGGGGCAGGTGGGTGTAAACACCGTCCCCCCCAGGGGAATTGTTTGGGTGGCATTTGGACTCCGGCGGCATTGCTGGGTTGAGAGGTTTCTCCCCCGTCCTCCCCCTTCCCAAGGGTCTGGGCAGTGACTGTTGGCACCCGCCCAGCACCATCCTGCTTCCTCCTGTGTAGCGGGCAGCCCCCCAGTGGGTGTCTGTGCCCGTGTTTCATGTGGTCCCTTCCCATCAGCCTCAGGGTATCCGGGTGCGTTGCACAACAGGGAGAAACCACCCAGCTTCCCTCCCCGGCTCCCACCACCTTCCAGAGAATCACACTCACCTCCTGACCCCGGGGCGTGCCCCTTACACCTAATCCTGTGGGCGCCTCCTGCCCGCTCCCTGGCTCTGCCCGCCCCCGCCCCCAGCCTGCCCGGCCCTGCCCTGCCTGCTCTGGCTGGTGAATCGCCCAGCCCTGGCCTCTGAGCACAGGACAATCTTCCCAGCTCTGGGGGTGTTGGCGTGGGGAATGGAGGTGGGGGCTGTGGGTGCAACAAGGGCCTGGAGGAGGCTTCAGGGGAGACGAGTAAATGGTTCTAGAAAGAGTGACTTACAGAAGCCACTGTGTATGGGGGGGGGGAGGCAGCCTGTTGCTACTTCGCTTTTTTCATTTAAAAAAGATCATTGCAGGGGCCCTGTGGGGGCACATTCAGTTGAGCCTATATGTCACCATTCTCAAGGATCCAGATTCAAGCCCCCTGGCCCTCACTTCCAGGGGTGGGGGAGAATGCCTCACGAGCAGTGGAGGCATCTCTCTTTCTCTCTCCTCCTTCCCCTTCCCTCTTAGTTTCTACATAAATTTAACAGTTCCTGGATTTAAGGGACTGTGTATGGGGTGGAATATTATACAGCCGTCATCAAGCCTGTGCTATTTCTGGGCAGTAAGGTTTTGTTTATTTCCATCCTCAGCATGTCCCCGGATTTTCTGAGCTGTGTCCTTCTGTGGTTGGGGGCACCCTGAGGCTAAGGGTGGCCAAGATTGACCCAAGCCCATGTCTGTCTTTCAGGTGAGCTGTCGGGCAGAGCCCAGGAGGCGGGCCAGGAGATGTTCTGCTCAGGCTTCCAAACCTGTGCCCGCGAGGTGCTGCAGTACCTGGCCAAGCACGAGCACCCTCGGGACCTCAAGTCCTCACAGCTGGTGGCGCACCTACACCGGGCGGCCTCGGAACTGCTGCAGGGCGCCTCCTCCAGGAAGCCCTCTGAGACCGCCCCCGAGGACTTCAAGGAGCAACCTCCCGGCTCTGGGAAGAACTGCGTGCCTGTGATCCGCCGGACATTCGGGGCATCCGGTGGGGAGCAGAGCGGCAGCGACACGGATACGGACAGTGGCTACGGTGGGGAGTCGGAGAAGGGGGACCCACGGGGGGAGCCGCCCCATTTTAAGCTGCCGGGTGCCATCAAGCAGGAGTGTGAAGAGCCACCGCCCCCCAAGAAGAGCCGGCTGCGGCTACTTCCAGAGGACGAGGTCCTGTACCCCGGCATGGAGCTGGGGGGCTCCCCGTTCCTGGGCCCGCACCCCCACCAACCCCCCTTCTGCCTTCCCTTCTGTCTCCTGCCGCCATCGGCCACCGCCTGCTGGCCCATGCTGGACAAGTACTGGTACCCCGCCTCTGTGCCCCTGCTGTACCCCGGCCTCGGCAGCTTCGTGAACCCCGAGAAGCTTCCAACGCCCCTGCTCACGGTGCCCCAAAGACTCCCATCGCCCCTGCCGGGACACCCCACCGCCCTGGACTCCTCCGCCTTGCTCCAGGCCCTCAAGCAGGTGCCCCCCTTAAACCTGGAAACCAAAGACTAGACTCCAGAGGTGTGGGGGGACTGGCTTCCAGCACCGCCCCCCCCCACTTCTAGAGGGACGGAATCAGAAAGGACATCGCCATGTGTGCGAAGGCAGGTGTGTTGGCACCTGAGCTCCATGGCATGGCAGGGACTTGGGGAAGCTGGTCACAGGCTCCACCCTGGGACACCCCCCCCACACCCACACACACACACACACACACACGCCTCCCGGTGACACAGTATCAGCCGGGCTGAGTCAGTCTGCAGCGTCGGGGAGCTGGGCCTGGGGCCCTGGACACGAGGGACTTCTAAACTCGGGTTCGAGGGCCCTGCCCACATGCCCTGCCCTGTCCGCTTTCCTGGGGGCTGTGACTCACCCGCAGCTGTTGCTGGGCTCTGAGCTGCCCGGCTCTGGGTAGTCGGGAGGTTCCCACGGCCCTGCCCCGCACGCTGCGGAGAGTCCAGTCCTTTCCTGGGGCTCTCTCTGATGGCCCAGCACCCTGGCTTCCAGGGGGCTGGACCTGCCTTCCTGTGCCAACTCGCTGAAAGAGAAAGAGAGAGGAGGGTAGTGGGCAGCCTCAGTGCAAACCCTCAGCTTCCACAGGCAGAGCTGGGCTTCTTGTGGGGGTCCCTCCGGGAGCCCCCTTCCATAGCTTAGTCACTTCCAGGCCTACCCGGCATCCAGCACACAGCACCCACACTCTTCCTGCAGACAGAATGCCGTCACTGTAGAGGAAGCCGCTTCCTCCAGACCGGTTTTATTTGACAGTCACTTTCCGAGGCTCACACCCAGCACCCTGCTTCTCAGTCCCTGCAGCCACTCTCCCCCATTTTTATTTTGCTATAAAGTTGCTGCCTTTATTTGTATTAAAAAGAAAGTATGGTTATAAATATATATATTATATAAATATATTGAAAAACAAAAGAGGAAACTGGTGCAGATGTTTATTTGTCTAATTTACTTGATCTACAAAGAGAGAAGGAAAAAAATTGAATATATTCCTGTTTGTTGTGTCTTTTTTTTTTTGGAGAGGTACAGTGTTTATATTTTGGAGCCTTCCAGAAGGTGTGAGATTTGTAAATATTTTTATCTATGAGTCGCTGTTAAAAAATTAATAAAAAGATCCTTTTCCTGTGGAAGAGAAAGTGGGGGGGTCTCTCGCGTCCCTGAATGGCCTGAGCTGGGGGCTGTGTCCCCTCCCCAAGCACATGCTGTAGGCAGAGGGTGGCATCAGGCCCCTGTTGGTGGCCTCTTGTTCAGTTCTCCACCTTCTGATTGTCTAGCCTCCGCCATGCAGAATCATCGTGGGCCGTCTTGTGGATAAACATTTGATTTCTTTTTTTATGCACCCTAGCTAGAGGCTCCCAATATTTTAATTTTATTATTATTTTTTTAAAGATTTCATTTCTTTATTGATGAGAAAGATAGAGGGAAAGAGAGAAAGAACCAGACATCACTCTGGTACATGTGCTACTGGGAATCAAACTCAAGACCTCGTGCTTGAGAGTCCAGTGCTTTATCCATTGGCCACCTTCCGGGCCACTTTATTTATTTTGTTTAAATGCCCTTTTCCAGAGTAAAATGAACTACAAACTGCTCCGTCCATCCTCAGCCCAAGTGGGTTTTGTCTGAAGCATTAAGACAGCAGAAAGTTGAGGTGTGAAACCATGGCCCTGGAGAGAAGTGGGGTGGGGGGGACACTTTGCGGTGACCTGAGGCTGTGGCCTGGTCCCCCTACCCCTGGGGCAGTGGCAGTGGGAGTACGAGCTGTCACATCCTGCCTCCAGTGGCAGAAAGCAGGGCTCTGTCAGGTCACACACACCCCACTGGACTTCAGGGTGTTCCTCTGGCCAGGCTCTTAGGAAAATCTTAAAAAAAAAAAGAAAAAAGAGGCAAGATTCCAGGGGCCCCGAAGGAGTGGGAAGTGACGTCTGCAGTCTTGTGGGCCTCCTTGTAGGAGGTGTCCTCAAGCTGCAGGTCCCAGAGTCTGCTGGTGTCACTCAGGAACCCGGGTCCCAAGGAGTCTTCCCCTGCCGCACCCCCGGAGCCAGGGCCGCCTGCCCACTCCAGCTGGGTGTTCCCAGTGTCACTGCTGATGGAGCGCTGTGTGACACAGAGGCGTCTGAGGACACTATCCTCTAGGGGATGAGGTGTCTGCTGAGTCCCCTCCCCTCTGTTAAGAGTCTCAGGGCGGCCAGCCTGCAGCCCCCATGTGCTTCCCAGTGACGCAGGGAGACAGAAGGAAGTGGTTGGGGTGAGCTGAGCTTTAAAAAAAAAAAAGGCTTTGAGAGCTCCGACCGAAAGGAGCAGTCCAGGGCCCCTCCCGGCTGGCTGTCCTTGACCTCCCTTCCTCCCTCCTTCTGTCCTGAGCTGCCCGTTCCCAGCAGGCAGAGCCTTCAGACCTGGGGGGGCCCTCTGCCTGCCTGCCTGCCCGCCTGCCTGTCTGCCTGTCTGTCTGTCCGTTGGACGCAGACAGACGGGCGTGCTCCGTGCTCCTGCGGGCGTCTCCTCACCCCAGCCTGACCCTCCTGCCTGTTGACACAGCGTCACGATTCTTTCATGTGCGGCTGCCGGTTCCTGGAAGCAGGACGTGCCTGGCGGGCTGTCAGCAGAAAGCTGAGCCGGAGAAGGAGGAGGCCTGGCAGGGAGCTCGGCCCCCAGAACAGGGCTGGCAGCTGGGGCGACCCAGTGGGGAATGTAGGCAGGGTTGGGGGAGGCGAGAACTCGGAGCTGTGCTCCGGGGAGACAGACACCACCAGGGGCTCAGAGAGGGAAGGACATTTGTCCAAAGTCACACGGCACCTGAGCCTCCAAACTCTTGGTTTTGTATTGCTTTATTTTGTTAGACCACAGCCCTGCTCAGCCTTGGCTGATGGTGGTACTGGGGGTATTGAACCTGGAATTTTTGGAGCCTCAGGCATGAGAGTCTTTTTGCAGAACCATTATGTTTTCTCCCGAGCCCCCAAACTTTTATTTTATTTTATTTTATTTTATTTTATTTTATTTTATTTATTTTTTTAGAACACTGCTCAGTTCTGGCTGACGGTGGTGCTGGGGATTGAAGCTGGGACCTCGGTGCCTCAAGCATGAAAATCCCTTGCAGAACCCGGATGTTGTCTCCCCTGCCCTTTATCTCTTTTTTTTTCTCTTAAAATACATTTCATTTTAGTGACAAGAGACCAGAACCCTGCTCAGCTCTGACTAACGGTGGTATGTTCTCTCCCCAACCCACAAACTTTTCCTTTCCTCTCTCTCTCTGTCTATCTCTGTCTCTGTCTCTCTCTGTCTCTGTACCTCTCTGTCTCTGTCTCTCTCTGTCTCTGTCTCTCTCTCCTTTTATCAGAGCACTGTTCAGCTCTGGCTGAACTGTGGATTGAACCTTGAATCTCAGAGCCTCAAGCATGAAAGTCTTGTGCAGAACCGTGATGCTGTCTCCCCAACCCCAAATATATATATTTCAATAGGCCAGAGAGAAACTGAGAGGAAATGGGGAGAAAGGGAGACATAAAGATACCCGCAGCCCTGCTTCACCATTCAGGAAGCTGTGAAAAAGATGGTGGGGACCTGGTGCTTGAACCTGGGTCCTTGTGACATGGTAACGTGTGAGCTCAACAAGTGCGCCACAGCCTGGTCCCAGCCTCTGAACTCTGATAAGAGGGACGAGGCCATGAGCTTTGGGGTTTCTTCTCCCCGTCCTCGCTGGGTTCTCTCACTGAGTTGGCCTAGTCAATGACAGTAGAGAGACTTCACATCCAACTTATTAATTTATTTTTAAATCCATTCTTTGTTTGAGAGAGGGGGAGGGAGAGATGCCCCTGCACCGCTCCACTGTCCATGGAGGCTCTCCAGTGCCTCCATGGTGTGCCCATGTGGTACTGTGACTTAATTTGGGGCCTCTGCTCTGTGTGTTCAACTGGCCCCCAGAAACTTAACCTTTTTCACAGTCACTCCACATTCCTGGGCAGGACCCACCAAATGTAGGCACAGAGAGGTGATGTAACCTGATTTAGGTAACACACAGCCCTGGAGTGGGGGTGGGGAAATGGAATTTCAACCCTGGCACCACATGGAAGATGCCATGGAAGCAGAGGAAGCTCTGGTACTGTGGTCTCTCTCTCTCTCTCTGCACATCTGAATGAAAATCAATCAATAAATAGAACGGTGAAGTCACATGTGTGTGAGGCCCTGGCTCCACCTCCCCGCTCAGAATAGGAAATCGCATACTAGTCTAGGTGTGTGGGTGGCTAAGCTAAGCGGTGATGGCCCTCACCTTCTTGACTCTGGTATGCAGTCTGTGGGTGCTAGCGCCAGCAACCTGGGTGTGAGGGTGTCCCTGAGATGAGAGGGGACTGATGGGAGGGGACGGACATGCCATCGTCCTAAGCTGAGCCCTGGGCAGCCTCTCACTCATGCCCCAAAATAACCGAGAGAGAGAGAGAGAGAGAGAGAGAGAGAGAGAGAGAAAGAGAGAGAGAGAGAGGGAGAGAGAGTGGGGGAGGGCGCTCCTGGAGCTGGGACTAGGCCCTTCCTCTCGGGTTGCAGGCCTGACTGTCCAGGAGGGGAGCTGGGCTCCCAGACATTCTCCCCAGCAAGGGGGGGAGGAGTGCTGTGGAGGAGACACAAGCAGCTCTCTGTCCCCTTTCAGCTTGGTAGAAGGAGCAGGTGACAGTCAGGTGGGACCTGGGCAGGGGCCTCTGGGGAGGACCCTAGGGTGGCACCCTGTGATTCCTGGGATGGGGAGAGTGTCTCCAGCACTTCCCCCTCATAGCTGACTAGGAGACCCCTCCCCAGCTGGCTGGGAGAGGCTGGTGTGAGCTCCCTCCTGTGTGGCTCCCTGTAAAGACCATGTGTCCAGGGGCCAGGCCTGTGCTTCTGGGACCTAGATCTCTTTGGGGTGGGGCCTTGTGACCCCCACACACACACACCAGTGAGGGAACCCCTTCCTTCTCTGTCTCCTGCACTGCTCGGTCACAAGGGTGCCCTTGCCGCAGCATCCCATCCAGGTTTTGGGAGGGGGGTGCCCTGGAACTGTGTCTCCTCCCTCTGGGGTGTAGCCACTTGCCCCCCCACAGTACCCACCCCCACCCACCCCCACCCACCCCCAACAGAACATGAGCCTCCTTCCTCCCCACCTCCTTCCTGGCCCGGACATGCAAGGTCCCCAGGGCTGACCGTCTGGCCGGTCTTGTGACCCTGCTGGCTGGGGGCCCAGATGGCTCTTCCACCCAGGACAGTCCCTCCCTTCCCCGGGGAAGCAGCAGGGCCTGGGGGGGGGGGAGGTTTAGGGAAGGGATACAGGGGGCAGGGAGATACCCCCAAGCTGGGGGGGGGGTCTCCTCACCTCCTCCCACCTCAGAGAAAAGAAAGCTTGGCTCATTCACCTCCAGGAAAAGCAGATGGAAGAAGGGCTGGGCAGGGTGCACTTGGTAAAACGCACACATTACACTGTGCAAGGACTTGGGTTCAAACCCCTGGTCCCCACCTGTGGGGGCGGCTTCAAGAGTGGTGAAGCAGGGCTGCAGGTGTCTCTCTGTCTATTTCCCTCTACCTCCTCCTCTCCTCTCAATTTCTGTCTCTATCCAGTAAACTTAAAATAATTGAAAGGAAGGAAGGAAGGAAGGAGAGGGACCGGGCAGGGGTGTACCAGGCTGAGCACACATGTCACCATGTACAAGGACCCAGGTCTGAGCCCCTGCTCCTCACCTGCAGGGGAAGCTTCACAAGCAGTGCAGTGGTGCTGCGGGTATGTTCCTCTCCCTCCTCCTCTCCCCCCCACAGAAAAATAGACAAAAAGAAATAAAGAAAATAGACAGAAAAAGGAAAAAATAGTGGCCAGGAATCATGGATTGTATTGCTGGCACTGAGCCCCAGAGGTAATCCTGGTGGCAATAAAAATAAAGGTGGGGGTGCGGTGGTGGCTCACCTGGTTGAGAGCACATGTTACAATGGGCAAGGACCCAGGTTCAAGCCTCCAGTCCCCACCTGCAGGGGGAAAGCTTCACAAGTGTTAGATCAGGGCTGTAGGTGTCTCTATCTCCCTCTTCCCTCTTGATTTCTGTCTGTCTCTAATAAAGATAATTAAAAAAATATGTAAAGGGCAGGAGAGAAGATTTATTGACATCTCTATTTAGAGAGA